>NW_026975324.1:0-82488 GCF_030014295.1 Loxodonta africana | reverse complement strand
TTGATTTTCATGCTCATGTATCCGCAGGTGGCGGATTCAGAGTGGTCGGAGAAGAAGTGTAAGTAGGGATGACACAGACACGAGGGCACGGGCCAAAGGTCAGGGAAAATAGCTGAGATCGTGGAGCTCTAGCGGAGCCAGTGTAGGGCCCAGGCCTCCCTCCTGTACGTGGCAAAGAGGTGATCCATATGCCGCCATGCGCAGACTCTGGACTGCTGGGGCCCTGGACGCCCGGATTGCGGCCTTGTCTTCGGAGAAGTGACACACATGCACTGTGCCAGCGGAGGCTGTGGCCCAGCAGAGGGCAAAATCTTGAAAATGCGGGCTTCAGTTGACTTTGCCTGTGCTCTCCTTTGGCTGAGTGCCATCGTGTGTTTCCTAGCAGGAGAAGGCATTCGTGGAGAGAGGCGGATTCCATGTGTGCAGGCAAAGTGTGTGCTGAGATGATGAGTGGCTGGAGACCAGGGTGGACTCTTGAGACCCAGGATAGACCCCTGGCAGGTATGTGTCAATGTTTTCTGCCCATGGCACTCAGCCGGGTATTTGCATAGAATGTTCTCCGCGGAATTAGTAGTCTCCGGAGAGGCTGCTGCATGTCAGCAAGCTTCACCTGGCCAGGTCCGCCCGTGATGTAGCTCCCCAATCAATGGCTACTCTCTAGACCTTCCAGATAGACTAGCAGATCTTCTCTGCCCATGGGCAACCAGTAGAGCCAGAGGCCTTCCCCCTTTGCTCTTTCGTCTCTAGGCCCTCTGTCAGGCACTCCAAGGTGTGAAGTGACAAGGGGGAGAAGGAAGAGATTTCAGAGAACGAACACATCCAGAGAGAGACAGAGAGAGGCAAGAGATGCTGAGTGGGGATGCCTTGCGTAGTGATATCCTGAGGAAAGTGGGAAAGAGGTACCTGGCCTGCTGTGCCAATGCCCTGAAGCAGTCCGCACCAGGGGCTCCCTTGTGCCTGCGTAGCCTTTCCCAGGGTGTGCTCAAATCCTGTGGCCACTAGGTGTCATAGGTCACACTGGAGGGCCCTGTGTCATCTGCCTGGCGGGCCGGATCTCTGCCATTGGCTCAAGTCTTGTCAGCAGGCCCATCACAAGCTCCGCCCACTCTTGCGGGGGGGGACTGTCTCTATGGTGATGGCAAAGGAGTCTTAGCCCCGCCCACCTGGCCTTGACTTCACCTACCTGGCCCGCTGACCCTCACTCAGACCTCTGTGTTGCTCCAAATGAATGTCCGCCAGTGCCCGGGTGTCAGCATCTGGGATAAAGGATTCGGGACCTTGCCTGGGGCAGAAGGCAGCCTAGGTCAGCGGGTACCTGGAAGTCTACTGCCTCGTGACACTGCTGCCAGTGACAAATGGTGACTCCCACACTCACATATCGCCTGGTGGCAGAATGATAGTGATGGGCGGAGAAACATGGCTCCGGAGCACACGTTCCGTGGGGCACCAGCCAAAGCAAAGGCCAGGGCCGGTAGTGGACGTCGTGGAGCTGAATGGCGAGCCAGTGAAGGGCCCAAGGGTCCCTCCTGTATGTGGCGAACAGGTCATCCGTGTCCCCACGTCCATAAACCATGGGACTGCTGGGGCCCAGGCTGCCAGGATTTCGGCCTTGCCTTCGGAGCCCGGCCACATACGCGGCCTTGCAGCGGAGGCGGGGACATGTAGACAGCCAAAATTTGGAAAATGGCAGTGTTTCCTCGAGTTCCCGGGCATCGGCCTTTTAGAGCGGCTTGCTTTTTTTCCTGGTAGGATAGGGCCCTGACGGAGAAAGGCAGGATTACGTGTGCAGGAAAGGTGTGTGCTGAGAGGGTGACGACGTTGAGACCATGTTGGGATCTTTAGTCCCAGGAGAGGCCCCTGGCGGGTGTGGGTCAGTGTTCTCTACCCATCCCACTTGGCGGGGGGAGGTTTTCACCATACAAAGCAGCAGCGGAATTATTCGTCGCCGGAGGGGTTGCATCTGCCCACAAGCTCCACCTGGCCAGGGTCCGCCCCTACTGTATTGTCCATGTCAGTCAACAGAAGCTAAGACCTTCCAGAGAGACTACCTGCTCTTCTCTACCCACGGGGAAGCAGTACAGCCAGAAGCCTCCCCCGTTCCATCTCTAGGCTCTCTCTCAGGCCCCTCATACTTGTGATGTGTCTCAGGGGTAGAAGGAAGAGATTTCTCCGAATGAACACATACACAGAGGGGCCATAGATGCTGAGGAAGGGCGCCTTGCCTACTGATATCCTAGCGTAAGTGGAAAAGTGGTACCTGCCTGCTGGCCCCGTGTGTCGAACGTGTCCACATCAGGGGCTGCCTACTGTGAGGTGATTCCCCGGGTGCCCTGGATTTTGTGGCCCAAAAGAGAAGGGGCCGTCGTGTGTCCATGGGTAAAATGGAGGGCACTGCGGAAGTGGCCGCTTAGGCTGGACCTCTCCTATTGGCTCGGTGTTTGTGACCCGTCCCCGTCAGAAGTTCCGGCCAGCCTTGCGGTGGCTGTCTCCATGGTGATTGGGAAAGAAGCCTTAGGCCCCGCACTCAGCCGTCACCTGGCCTACCTGGCCTCTTTAGCCTCATCTAGACCGCTGTGTGGATGAAAGAATGAATGTCGGCCAATGACCACATGTCCTCGTTGCCTTTGAAGGATTAGGCTCCTTGCCTGGGCAGAAGACAGCCAAGGTCAGCCTGAGCCTAGACACCTAGTGACCTGTGACACTGCAGGCAGTGACAGATGTTGATTTTCATGCTCATGTATCCGCAGGTGGCGGATTCAGAGTGGTCGGAGAAGAAGTGTAAGTAGGGATGACACAGACACGAGGGCACGGGCCAAAGGTCAGGGAAAATAGCTGAGATCGTGGAGCTCTAGCGGAGCCAGTGTAGGGCCCAGGCCTCCCTCCTGTACGTGGCAAAGAGGTGATCCATATGCCGCCATGCGCAGACTCTGGACTGCTGGGGCCCTGGACGCCCGGATTGCGGCCTTGTCTTCGGAGAAGTGACACACATGCACTGTGCCAGCGGAGGCTGTGGCCCAGCAGAGGGCAAAATCTTGAAAATGCGGGCTTCAGTTGACTTTGCCTGTGCTCTCCTTTGGCTGAGTGCCATCGTGTGTTTCCTAGCAGGAGAAGGCATTCGTGGAGAGAGGCGGATTCCATGTGTGCAGGCAAAGTGTGTGCTGAGATGATGAGTGGCTGGAGACCAGGGTGGACTCTTGAGACCCAGGATAGACCCCTGGCAGGTATGTGTCAATGTTTTCTGCCCATGGCACTCAGCCGGGTATTTGCATAGAATGTTCTCCGCGGAATTAGTAGTCTCCGGAGAGGCTGCTGCATGTCAGCAAGCTTCACCTGGCCAGGTCCGCCCGTGATGTAGCTCCCCAATCAATGGCTACTCTCTAGACCTTCCAGATAGACTAGCAGATCTTCTCTGCCCATGGGCAACCAGTAGAGCCAGAGGCCTTCCCCCTTTGCTCTTTCGTCTCTAGGCCCTCTGTCAGGCACTCCAAGGTGTGAAGTGACAAGGGGGAGAAGGAAGAGATTTCAGAGAACGAACACATCCAGAGAGAGACAGAGAGAGGCAAGAGATGCTGAGTGGGGATGCCTTGCGTAGTGATATCCTGAGGAAAGTGGGAAAGAGGTACCTGGCCTGCTGTGCCAATGCCCTGAAGCAGTCCGCACCAGGGGCTCCCTTGTGCCTGCGTAGCCTTTCCCAGGGTGTGCTCAAATCCTGTGGCCACTAGGTGTCATAGGTCACACTGGAGGGCCCTGTGTCATCTGCCTGGCGGGCCGGATCTCTGCCATTGGCTCAAGTCTTGTCAGCAGGCCCATCACAAGCTCCGCCCACTCTTGCGGGGGGGGACTGTCTCTATGGTGATGGCAAAGGAGTCTTAGCCCCGCCCACCTGGCCTTGACTTCACCTACCTGGCCCGCTGACCCTCACTCAGACCTCTGTGTTGCTCCAAATGAATGTCCGCCAGTGCCCGGGTGTCAGCATCTGGGATAAAGGATTCGGGACCTTGCCTGGGGCAGAAGGCAGCCTAGGTCAGCGGGTACCTGGAAGTCTACTGCCTCGTGACACTGCTGCCAGTGACAAATGGTGACTCCCACACTCACATATCGCCTGGTGGCAGAATGATAGTGATGGGCGGAGAAACATGGCTCCGGAGCACACGTTCCGTGGGGCACCAGCCAAAGCAAAGGCCAGGGCCGGTAGTGGACGTCGTGGAGCTGAATGGCGAGCCAGTGAAGGGCCCAAGGGTCCCTCCTGTATGTGGCGAACAGGTCATCCGTGTCCCCACGTCCATAAACCATGGGACTGCTGGGGCCCAGGCTGCCAGGATTTCGGCCTTGCCTTCGGAGCCCGGCCACATACGCGGCCTTGCAGCGGAGGCGGGGACATGTAGACAGCCAAAATTTGGAAAATGGCAGTGTTTCCTCGAGTTCCCGGGCATCGGCCTTTTAGAGCGGCTTGCTTTTTTTCCTGGTAGGATAGGGCCCTGACGGAGAAAGGCAGGATTACGTGTGCAGGAAAGGTGTGTGCTGAGAGGGTGACGACGTTGAGACCATGTTGGGATCTTTAGTCCCAGGAGAGGCCCCTGGCGGGTGTGGGTCAGTGTTCTCTACCCATCCCACTTGGCGGGGGGAGGTTTTCACCATACAAAGCAGCAGCGGAATTATTCGTCGCCGGAGGGGTTGCATCTGCCCACAAGCTCCACCTGGCCAGGGTCCGCCCCTACTGTATTGTCCATGTCAGTCAACAGAAGCTAAGACCTTCCAGAGAGACTACCTGCTCTTCTCTACCCACGGGGAAGCAGTACAGCCAGAAGCCTCCCCCGTTCCATCTCTAGGCTCTCTCTCAGGCCCCTCATACTTGTGATGTGTCTCAGGGGTAGAAGGAAGAGATTTCTCCGAATGAACACATACACAGAGGGGCCATAGATGCTGAGGAAGGGCGCCTTGCCTACTGATATCCTAGCGTAAGTGGAAAAGTGGTACCTGCCTGCTGGCCCCGTGTGTCGAACGTGTCCACATCAGGGGCTGCCTACTGTGAGGTGATTCCCCGGGTGCCCTGGATTTTGTGGCCCAAAAGAGAAGGGGCCGTCGTGTGTCCATGGGTAAAATGGAGGGCACTGCGGAAGTGGCCGCTTAGGCTGGACCTCTCCTATTGGCTCGGTGTTTGTGACCCGTCCCCGTCAGAAGTTCCGGCCAGCCTTGCGGTGGCTGTCTCCATGGTGATTGGGAAAGAAGCCTTAGGCCCCGCACTCAGCCGTCACCTGGCCTACCTGGCCTCTTTAGCCTCATCTAGACCGCTGTGTGGATGAAAGAATGAATGTCGGCCAATGACCACATGTCCTCGTTGCCTTTGAAGGATTAGGCTCCTTGCCTGGGCAGAAGACAGCCAAGGTCAGCCTGAGCCTAGACACCTAGTGACCTGTGACAGTGCAGGCAGTGACAGATGTTGATTTTCATGCTCATGTATCCGCAGGTGGCGGATTCAGAGTGGTCGGAGAAGAAGTGTAAGTAGGGATGACACAGACACGAGGGCACGGGCCAAAGGTCAGGGAAAATAGCTGAGATCGTGGAGCTCTAGCGGAGCCAGTGTAGGGCCCAGGCCTCCCTCCTGTACGTGGCAAAGAGGTGATCCATATGCCGCCATGCGCAGACTCTGGACTGCTGGGGCCCTGGACGCCCGGATTGCGGCCTTGTCTTCGGAGAAGTGACACACATGCACTGTGCCAGCGGAGGCTGTGGCCCAGCAGAGGGCAAAATCTTGAAAATGCGGGCTTCAGTTGACTTTGCCTGTGCTCTCCTTTGGCTGAGTGCCATCGTGTGTTTCCTAGCAGGAGAAGGCATTCGTGGAGAGAGGCGGATTCCATGTGTGCAGGCAAAGTGTGTGCTGAGATGATGAGTGGCTGGAGACCAGGGTGGACTCTTGAGACCCAGGATAGACCCCTGGCAGGTATGTGTCAATGTTTTCTGCCCATGGCACTCAGCCGGGTATTTGCATAGAATGTTCTCCGCGGAATTAGTAGTCTCCGGAGAGGCTGCTGCATGTCAGCAAGCTTCACCTGGCCAGGTCCGCCCGTGATGTAGCTCCCCAATCAATGGCTACTCTCTAGACCTTCCAGATAGACTAGCAGATCTTCTCTGCCCATGGGCAACCAGTAGAGCCAGAGGCCTTCCCCCTTTGCTCTTTCGTCTCTAGGCCCTCTGTCAGGCACTCCAAGGTGTGAAGTGACAAGGGGGAGAAGGAAGAGATTTCAGAGAACGAACACATCCAGAGAGAGACAGAGAGAGGCAAGAGATGCTGAGTGGGGATGCCTTGCGTAGTGATATCCTGAGGAAAGTGGGAAAGAGGTACCTGGCCTGCTGTGCCAATGCCCTGAAGCAGTCCGCACCAGGGGCTCCCTTGTGCCTGCGTAGCCTTTCCCAGGGTGTGCTCAAATCCTGTGGCCACTAGGTGTCATAGGTCACACTGGAGGGCCCTGTGTCATCTGCCTGGCGGGCCGGATCTCTGCCATTGGCTCAAGTCTTGTCAGCAGGCCCATCACAAGCTCCGCCCACTCTTGCGGGGGGGGGACTGTCTCTATGGTGATGGCAAAGGAGTCTTAGCCCCGCCCACCTGGCCTTGACTTCACCTACCTGGCCCGCTGACCCTCACTCAGACCTCTGTGTTGCTCCAAATGAATGTCCGCCAGTGCCCGGGTGTCAGCATCTGGGATAAAGGATTCGGGACCTTGCCTGGGGCAGAAGGCAGCCTAGGTCAGCGGGTACCTGGAAGTCTACTGCCTCGTGACACTGCTGCCAGTGACAAATGGTGACTCCCACACTCACATATCGCCTGGTGGCAGAATGATAGTGATGGGCGGAGAAACATGGCTCCGGAGCACACGTTCCGTGGGGCACCAGCCAAAGCAAAGGCCAGGGCCGGTAGTGGACGTCGTGGAGCTGAATGGCGAGCCAGTGAAGGGCCCAAGGGTCCCTCCTGTATGTGGCGAACAGGTCATCCGTGTCCCCACGTCCATAAACCATGGGACTGCTGGGGCCCAGGCTGCCAGGATTTCGGCCTTGCCTTCGGAGCCCGGCCACATACGCGGCCTTGCAGCGGAGGCGGGGACATGTAGACAGCCAAAATTTGGAAAATGGCAGTGTTTCCTCGAGTTCCCGGGCATCGGCCTTTTAGAGCGGCTTGCTTTTTTTCCTGGTAGGAGAGGGCCCTGACGGAGAAAGGCAGGATTACGTGTGCAGGAAAGGTGTGTGCTGAGAGGGTGACGACGTTGAGACCATGTTGGGATCTTTAGTCCCAGGAGAGGCCCCTGGCGGGTGTGGGTCAGTGTTCTCTACCCATCCCACTTGGCGGGGGGAGGTTTTCACCATACAAAGCAGCAGCGGAATTATTCGTCGCCGGAGGGGTTGCATCTGCCCACAAGCTCCACCTGGCCAGGGTCCGCCCCTACTGTATTGTCCATGTCAGTCAACAGAAGCTAAGACCTTCCAGAGAGACTACCTGCTCTTCTCTACCCACGAGGAAGCAGTACAGCCAGATGCCTCCCCCGTTCCATCTCTAGGCTCTCTCTCAGGCCCCTCATACTTGTGATGTGTCTCAGGGGTAGAAGGAAGAGATTTCTCCGAATGAACACATACACAGAGGGGCCATAGATGCTGAGGAAGGGCGCCTTGCCTACTGATATCCTAGCGTAAGTGGAAAAGTGGTACCTGCCTGCTGGCCCCGTGTGTCGAACGTGTCCACATCAGGGGCTGCCTACTGTGAGGTGATTCCCCGGGTGCCCTGGATTTTGTGGCCCAAAAGAGAAGGGGCCGTCGTGTGTCCATGGGTAAAATGGAGGGCACTGCGGAAGTGGCCGCTTAGGCTGGACCTCTCCTATTGGCTCGGTGTTTGTGACCCGTCCCCGTCAGAAGTTCCGGCCAGCCTTGCGGTGGCTGTCTCCATGGTGATTGGGAAAGAAGCCTTAGGCCCCGCACTCAGCCGTCACCTGGCCTACCTGGCCTCTTTAGCCTCATCTAGACCGCTGTGTGGATGAAAGAATGAATGTCGGCCAATGACCACATGTCCTCGTTGCCTTTGAAGGATTAGGCTCCTTGCCTGGGCAGAAGACAGCCAAGGTCAGCCTGAGCCTAGACACCTAGTGACCTGTGACAGTGCAGGCAGTGACAGATGTTGATTTTCATGCTCATGTATCCGCAGGTGGCGGATTCAGAGTGGTCGGAGAAGAAGTGTAAGTAGGGATGACACAGACACGAGGGCACGGGCCAAAGGTCAGGGAAAATAGCTGAGATCGTGGAGCTCTAGCGGAGCCAGTGTAGGGCCCAGGCCTCCCTCCTGTACGTGGCAAAGAGGTGATCCATATGCCGCCATGCGCAGACTCTGGACTGCTGGGGCCCTGGACGCCCGGATTGCGGCCTTGTCTTCGGAGAAGTGACACACATGCACTGTGCCAGCGGAGGCTGTGGCCCAGCAGAGGGCAAAATCTTGAAAATGCGGGCTTCAGTTGACTTTGCCTGTGCTCTCCTTTGGCTGAGTGCCATCGTGTGTTTCCTAGCAGGAGAAGGCATTCGTGGAGAGAGGCGGATTCCATGTGTGCAGGCAAAGTGTGTGCTGAGATGATGAGTGGCTGGAGACCAGGGTGGACTCTTGAGACCCAGGATAGACCCCTGGCAGGTATGTGTCAATGTTTTCTGCCCATGGCACTCAGCCGGGTATTTGCATAGAATGTTCTCCGCGGAATTAGTAGTCTCCGGAGAGGCTGCTGCATGTCAGCAAGCTTCACCTGGCCAGGTCCGCCCGTGATGTAGCTCCCCAATCAATGGCTACTCTCTAGACCTTCCAGATAGACTAGCAGATCTTCTCTGCCCATGGGCAACCAGTAGAGCCAGAGGCCTTCCCCCTTTGCTCTTTCGTCTCTAGGCCCTCTGTCAGGCACTCCAAGGTGTGAAGTGACAAGGGGGAGAAGGAAGAGATTTCAGAGAACGAACACATCCAGAGAGAGACAGAGAGAGGCAAGAGATGCTGAGTGGGGATGCCTTGCGTAGTGATATCCTGAGGAAAGTGGGAAAGAGGTACCTGGCCTGCTGTGCCAATGCCCTGAAGCAGTCCGCACCAGGGGCTCCCTTGTGCCTGCGTAGCCTTTCCCAGGGTGTGCTCAAATCCTGTGGCCACTAGGTGTCATAGGTCACACTGGAGGGCCCTGTGTCATCTGCCTGGCGGGCCGGATCTCTGCCATTGGCTCAAGTCTTGTCAGCAGGCCCATCACAAGCTCCGCCCACTCTTGCGGGGGGGGACTGTCTCTATGGTGATGGCAAAGGAGTCTTAGCCCCGCCCACCTGGCCTTGACTTCACCTACCTGGCCCGCTGACCCTCACTCAGACCTCTGTGTTGCTCCAAATGAATGTCCGCCAGTGCCCGGGTGTCAGCATCTGGGATAAAGGATTCGGGACCTTGCCTGGGGCAGAAGGCAGCCTAGGTCAGCGGGTACCTGGAAGTCTACTGCCTCGTGACACTGCTGCCAGTGACAAATGGTGACTCCCACACTCACATATCGCCTGGTGGCAGAATGATAGTGATGGGCGGAGAAACATGGCTCCGGAGCACACGTTCCGTGGGGCACCAGCCAAAGCAAAGGCCAGGGCCGGTAGTGGACGTCGTGGAGCTGAATGGCGAGCCAGTGAAGGGCCCAAGGGTCCCTCCTGTATGTGGCGAACAGGTCATCCGTGTCCCCACGTCCATAAACCATGGGACTGCTGGGGCCCAGGCTGCCAGGATTTCGGCCTTGCCTTCGGAGCCCGGCCACATACGCGGCCTTGCAGCGGAGGCGGGGACATGTAGACAGCCAAAATTTGGAAAATGGCAGTGTTTCCTCGAGTTCCCGGGCATCGGCCTTTTAGAGCGGCTTGCTTTTTTTCCTGGTAGGATAGGGCCCTGACGGAGAAAGGCAGGATTACGTGTGCAGGAAAGGTGTGTGCTGAGAGGGTGACGACGTTGAGACCATGTTGGGATCTTTAGTCCCAGGAGAGGCCCCTGGCGGGTGTGGGTCAGTGTTGTCTACCCATCCCACTTGGCGGGGGGAGGTTTTCACCATACAAAGCAGCAGCGGAATTATTCGTCGCCGGAGGGGTTGCATCTGCCCACAAGCTCCACCTGGCCAGGGTCCGCCCCTACTGTATTGTCCATGTCAGTCAACAGAAGCTAAGACCTTCCAGAGAGACTACCTGCTCTTCTCTACCCACGGGGAAGCAGTACAGCCAGAAGCCTCCCCCGTTCCATCTCTAGGCTCTCTCTCAGGCCCCTCATACTTGTGATGTGTCTCAGGGGTAGAAGGAAGAGATTTCTCCGAATGAACACATACACAGAGGGGCCATAGATGCTGAGGAAGGGCGCCTTGCCTACTGATATCCTAGCGTAAGTGGAAAAGTGGTACCTGCCTGCTGGCCCCGTGTGTCGAACGTGTCCACATCAGGGGCTGCCTACTGTGAGGTGATTCCCCGGGTGCCCTGGATTTTGTGGCCCAAAAGAGAAGGGGCCGTCGTGTGTCCATGGGTAAAATGGAGGGCACTGCGGAAGTGGCCGCTTAGGCTGGACCTCTCCTATTGGCTCGGTGTTTGTGACCCGTCCCCGTCAGAAGTTCCGGCCAGCCTTGCGGTGGCTGTCTCCATGGTGATTGGGAAAGAAGCCTTAGGCCCCGCACTCAGCCGTCACCTGGCCTACCTGGCCTCTTTAGCCTCATCTAGACCGCTGTGTGGATGAAAGAATGAATGTCGGCCAATGACCACATGTCCTCGTTGCCTTTGAAGGATTAGGCTCCTTGCCTGGGCAGAAGACAGCCAAGGTCAGCCTGAGCCTAGACACCTAGTGACCTGTGACACTGCAGGCAGTGACAGATGTTGATTTTCATGCTCATGTATCCGCAGGTGGCGGATTCAGAGTGGTCGGAGAAGAAGTGTAAGTAGGGATGACACAGACACGAGGGCACGGGCCAAAGGTCAGGGAAAATAGCTGAGATCGTGGAGCTCTAGCGGAGCCAGTGTAGGGCCCAGGCCTCCCTCCTGTACGTGGCAAAGAGGTGATCCATATGCCGCCATGCGCAGACTCTGGACTGCTGGGGCCCTGGACGCCCGGATTGCGGCCTTGTCTTCGGAGAAGTGACACACATGCACTGTGCCAGCGGAGGCTGTGGCCCAGCAGAGGGCAAAATCTTGAAAATGCGGGCTTCAGTTGACTTTGCCTGTGCTCTCCTTTGGCTGAGTGCCATCGTGTGTTTCCTAGCAGGAGAAGGCATTCGTGGAGAGAGGCGGATTCCATGTGTGCAGGCAAAGTGTGTGCTGAGATGATGAGTGGCTGGAGACCAGGGTGGACTCTTGAGACCCAGGATAGACCCCTGGCAGGTATGTGTCAATGTTTTCTGCCCATGGCACTCAGCCGGGTATTTGCATAGAATGTTCTCCGCGGAATTAGTAGTCTCCGGAGAGGCTGCTGCATGTCAGCAAGCTTCACCTGGCCAGGTCCGCCCGTGATGTAGCTCCCCAATCAATGGCTACTCTCTAGACCTTCCAGATAGACTAGCAGATCTTCTCTGCCCATGGGCAACCAGTAGAGCCAGAGGCCTTCCCCCTTTGCTCTTTCGTCTCTAGGCCCTCTGTCAGGCACTCCAAGGTGTGAAGTGACAAGGGGGAGAAGGAAGAGATTTCAGAGAACGAACACATCCAGAGAGAGACAGAGAGAGGCAAGAGATGCTGAGTGGGGATGCCTTGCGTAGTGATATCCTGAGGAAAGTGGGAAAGAGGTACCTGGCCTGCTGTGCCAATGCCCTGAAGCAGTCCGCACCAGGGGCTCCCTTGTGCCTGCGTAGCCTTTCCCAGGGTGTGCTCAAATCCTGTGGCCACTAGGTGTCATAGGTCACACTGGAGGGCCCTGTGTCATCTGCCTGGCGGGCCGGATCTCTGCCATTGGCTCAAGTCTTGTCAGCAGGCCCATCACAAGCTCCGCCCACTCTTGCGGGGGGGGACTGTCTCTATGGTGATGGCAAAGGAGTCTTAGCCCCGCCCACCTGGCCTTGACTTCACCTACCTGGCCCGCTGACCCTCACTCAGACCTCTGTGTTGCTCCAAATGAATGTCCGCCAGTGCCCGGGTGTCAGCATCTGGGATAAAGGATTCGGGACCTTGCCTGGGGCAGAAGGCAGCCTAGGTCAGCGGGTACCTGGAAGTCTACTGCCTCGTGACACTGCTGCCAGTGACAAATGGTGACTCCCACACTCACATATCGCCTGGTGGCAGAATGATAGTGATGGGCGGAGAAACATGGCTCCGGAGCACACGTTCCGTGGGGCACCAGCCAAAGCAAAGGCCAGGGCCGGTAGTGGACGTCGTGGAGCTGAATGGCGAGCCAGTGAAGGGCCCAAGGGTCCCTCCTGTATGTGGCGAACAGGTCATCCGTGTCCCCACGTCCATAAACCATGGGACTGCTGGGGCCCAGGCTGCCAGGATTTCGGCCTTGCCTTCGGAGCCCGGCCACATACGCGGCCTTGCAGCGGAGGCGGGGACATGTAGACAGCCAAAATTTGGAAAATGGCAGTGTTTCCTCGAGTTCCCGGGCATCGGCCTTTTAGAGCGGCTTGCTTTTTTTCCTGGTAGGATAGGGCCCTGACGGAGAAAGGCAGGATTACGTGTGCAGGAAAGGTGTGTGCTGAGAGGGTGACGACGTTGAGACCATGTTGGGATCTTTAGTCCCAGGAGAGGCCCCTGGCGGGTGTGGGTCAGTGTTCTCTACCCATCCCACTTGGCGGGGGGAGGTTTTCACCATACAAAGCAGCAGCGGAATTATTCGTCGCCGGAGGGGTTGCATCTGCCCACAAGCTCCACCTGGCCAGGGTCCGCCCCTACTGTATTGTCCATGTCAGTCAACAGAAGCTAAGACCTTCCAGAGAGACTACCTGCTCTTCTCTACCCACGGGGAAGCAGTACAGCCAGAAGCCTCCCCCGTTCCATCTCTAGGCTCTCTCTCAGGCCCCTCATACTTGTGATGTGTCTCAGGGGTAGAAGGAAGAGATTTCTCCGAATGAACACATACACAGAGGGGCCATAGATGCTGAGGAAGGGCGCCTTGCCTACTGATATCCTAGCGTAAGTGGAAAAGTGGTACCTGCCTGCTGGCCCCGTGTGTCGAACGTGTCCACATCAGGGGCTGCCTACTGTGAGGTGATTCCCCGGGTGCCCTGGATTTTGTGGCCCAAAAGAGAAGGGGCCGTCGTGTGTCCATGGGTAAAATGGAGGGCACTGCGGAAGTGGCCGCTTAGGCTGGACCTCTCCTATTGGCTCGGTGTTTGTGACCCGTCCCCGTCAGAAGTTCCGGCCAGCCTTGCGGTGGCTGTCTCCATGGTGATTGGGAAAGAAGCCTTAGGCCCCGCACTCAGCCGTCACCTGGCCTACCTGGCCTCTTTAGCCTCATCTAGACCGCTGTGTGGATGAAAGAATGAATGTCGGCCAATGACCACATGTCCTCGTTGCCTTTGAAGGATTAGGCTCCTTGCCTGGGCAGAAGACAGCCAAGGTCAGCCTGAGCCTAGACACCTAGTGACCTGTGACAGTGCAGGCAGTGACAGATGTTGATTTTCATGCTCATGTATCCGCAGGTGGCGGATTCAGAGTGGTCGGAGAAGAAGTGTAAGTAGGGATGACACAGACACGAGGGCACGGGCCAAAGGTCAGGGAAAATAGCTGAGATCGTGGAGCTCTAGCGGAGCCAGTGTAGGGCCCAGGCCTCCCTCCTGTACGTGGCAAAGAGGTGATCCATATGCCGCCATGCGCAGACTCTGGACTGCTGGGGCCCTGGACGCCCGGATTGCGGCCTTGTCTTCGGAGAAGTGACACACATGCACTGTGCCAGCGGAGGCTGTGGCCCAGCAGAGGGCAAAATCTTGAAAATGCGGGCTTCAGTTGACTTTGCCTGTGCTCTCCTTTGGCTGAGTGCCATCGTGTGTTTCCTAGCAGGAGAAGGCATTCGTGGAGAGAGGCGGATTCCATGTGTGCAGGCAAAGTGTGTGCTGAGATGATGAGTGGCTGGAGACCAGGGTGGACTCTTGAGACCCAGGATAGACCCCTGGCAGGTATGTGTCAATGTTTTCTGCCCATGGCACTCAGCCGGGTATTTGCATAGAATGTTCTCCGCGGAATTAGTAGTCTCCGGAGAGGCTGCTGCATGTCAGCAAGCTTCACCTGGCCAGGTCCGCCCGTGATGTAGCTCCCCAATCAATGGCTACTCTCTAGACCTTCCAGATAGACTAGCAGATCTTCTCTGCCCATGGGCAACCAGTAGAGCCAGAGGCCTTCCCCCTTTGCTCTTTCGTCTCTAGGCCCTCTGTCAGGCACTCCAAGGTGTGAAGTGACAAGGGGGAGAAGGAAGAGATTTCAGAGAACGAACACATCCAGAGAGAGACAGAGAGAGGCAAGAGATGCTGAGTGGGGATGCCTTGCGTAGTGATATCCTGAGGAAAGTGGGAAAGAGGTACCTGGCCTGCTGTGCCAATGCCCTGAAGCAGTCCGCACCAGGGGCTCCCTTGTGCCTGCGTAGCCTTTCCCAGGGTGTGCTCAAATCCTGTGGCCACTAGGTGTCATAGGTCACACTGGAGGGCCCTGTGTCATCTGCCTGGCGGGCCGGATCTCTGCCATTGGCTCAAGTCTTGTCAGCAGGCCCATCACAAGCTCCGCCCACTCTTGCGGGGGGGGGACTGTCTCTATGGTGATGGCAAAGGAGTCTTAGCCCCGCCCACCTGGCCTTGACTTCACCTACCTGGCCCGCTGACCCTCACTCAGACCTCTGTGTTGCTCCAAATGAATGTCCGCCAGTGCCCGGGTGTCAGCATCTGGGATAAAGGATTCGGGACCTTGCCTGGGGCAGAAGGCAGCCTAGGTCAGCGGGTACCTGGAAGTCTACTGCCTCGTGACACTGCTGCCAGTGACAAATGGTGACTCCCACACTCACATATCGCCTGGTGGCAGAATGATAGTGATGGGCGGAGAAACATGGCTCCGGAGCACACGTTCCGTGGGGCACCAGCCAAAGCAAAGGCCAGGGCCGGTAGTGGACGTCGTGGAGCTGAATGGCGAGCCAGTGAAGGGCCCAAGGGTCCCTCCTGTATGTGGCGAACAGGTCATCCGTGTCCCCACGTCCATAAACCATGGGACTGCTGGGGCCCAGGCTGCCAGGATTTCGGCCTTGCCTTCGGAGCCCGGCCACATACGCGGCCTTGCAGCGGAGGCGGGGACATGTAGACAGCCAAAATTTGGAAAATGGCAGTGTTTCCTCGAGTTCCCGGGCATCGGCCTTTTAGAGCGGCTTGCTTTTTTTCCTGGTAGGAGAGGGCCCTGACGGAGAAAGGCAGGATTACGTGTGCAGGAAAGGTGTGTGCTGAGAGGGTGACGACGTTGAGACCATGTTGGGATCTTTAGTCCCAGGAGAGGCCCCTGGCGGGTGTGGGTCAGTGTTCTCTACCCATCCCACTTGGCGGGGGGAGGTTTTCACCATACAAAGCAGCAGCGGAATTATTCGTCGCCGGAGGGGTTGCATCTGCCCACAAGCTCCACCTGGCCAGGGTCCGCCCCTACTGTATTGTCCATGTCAGTCAACAGAAGCTAAGACCTTCCAGAGAGACTACCTGCTCTTCTCTACCCACGGGGAAGCAGTACAGCCAGAAGCCTCCCCCGTTCCATCTCTAGGCTCTCTCTCAGGCCCCTCATACTTGTGATGTGTCTCAGGGGTAGAAGGAAGAGATTTCTCCGAATGAACACATACACAGAGGGGCCATAGATGCTGAGGAAGGGCGCCTTGCCTACTGATATCCTAGCGTAAGTGGAAAAGTGGTACCTGCCTGCTGGCCCCGTGTGTCGAACGTGTCCACATCAGGGGCTGCCTACTGTGAGGTGATTCCCCGGGTGCCCTGGATTTTGTGGCCCAAAAGAGAAGGGGCCGTCGTGTGTCCATGGGTAAAATGGAGGGCACTGCGGAAGTGGCCGCTTAGGCTGGACCTCTCCTATTGGCTCGGTGTTTGTGACCCGTCCCCGTCAGAAGTTCCGGCCAGCCTTGCGGTGGCTGTCTCCATGGTGATTGGGAAAGAAGCCTTAGGCCCCGCACTCAGCCGTCACCTGGCCTACCTGGCCTCTTTAGCCTCATCTAGACCGCTGTGTGGATGAAAGAATGAATGTCGGCCAATGACCACATGTCCTCGTTGCCTTTGAAGGATTAGGCTCCTTGCCTGGGCAGAAGACAGCCAAGGTCAGCCTGAGCCTAGACACCTAGTGACCTGTGACACTGCAGGCAGTGACAGATGTTGATTTTCATGCTCATGTATCCGCAGGTGGCGGATTCAGAGTGGTCGGAGAAGAAGTGTAAGTAGGGATGACACAGACACGAGGGCACGGGCCAAAGGTCAGGGAAAATAGCTGAGATCGTGGAGCTCTAGCGGAGCCAGTGTAGGGCCCAGGCCTCCCTCCTGTACGTGGCAAAGAGGTGATCCATATGCCGCCATGCGCAGACTCTGGACTGCTGGGGCCCTGGACGCCCGGATTGCGGCCTTGTCTTCGGAGAAGTGACACACATGCACTGTGCCAGCGGAGGCTGTGGCCCAGCAGAGGGCAAAATCTTGAAAATGCGGGCTTCAGTTGACTTTGCCTGTGCTCTCCTTTGGCTGAGTGCCATCGTGTGTTTCCTAGCAGGAGAAGGCATTCGTGGAGAGAGGCGGATTCCATGTGTGCAGGCAAAGTGTGTGCTGAGATGATGAGTGGCTGGAGACCAGGGTGGACTCTTGAGACCCAGGATAGACCCCTGGCAGGTATGTGTCAATGTTTTCTGCCCATGGCACTCAGCCGGGTATTTGCATAGAATGTTCTCCGCGGAATTAGTAGTCTCCGGAGAGGCTGCTGCATGTCAGCAAGCTTCACCTGGCCAGGTCCGCCCGTGATGTAGCTCCCCAATCAATGGCTACTCTCTAGACCTTCCAGATAGACTAGCAGATCTTCTCTGCCCATGGGCAACCAGTAGAGCCAGAGGCCTTCCCCCTTTGCTCTTTCGTCTCTAGGCCCTCTGTCAGGCACTCCAAGGTGTGAAGTGACAAGGGGGAGAAGGAAGAGATTTCAGAGAACGAACACATCCAGAGAGAGACAGAGAGAGGCAAGAGATGCTGAGTGGGGATGCCTTGCGTAGTGATATCCTGAGGAAAGTGGGAAAGAGGTACCTGGCCTGCTGTGCCAATGCCCTGAAGCAGTCCGCACCAGGGGCTCCCTTGTGCCTGCGTAGCCTTTCC
This sequence comes from Loxodonta africana, assembly GCF_030014295.1. Taxonomy (NCBI): domain Eukaryota; kingdom Metazoa; phylum Chordata; class Mammalia; order Proboscidea; family Elephantidae; genus Loxodonta; species Loxodonta africana. The sequence goes on along the minus strand of NW_026975324.1, from coordinate 65,194 downwards.
CAGGGTGTGCTCAAATCCTGTGGCCACTAGGTGTCATAGGTCACACTGGAGGGCCCTGTGTCATCTGCCTGGCGGGCCGGATCTCTGCCATTGGCTCAAGTCTTGTCAGCAGGCCCATCACAAGCTCCGCCCACTCTTGCGGGGGGGGGACTGTCTCTATGGTGATGGCAAAGGAGTCTTAGCCCCGCCCACCTGGCCTTGACTTCACCTACCTGGCCCGCTGACCCTCACTCAGACCTCTGTGTTGCTCCAAATGAATGTCCGCCAGTGCCCGGGTGTCAGCATCTGGGATAAAGGATTCGGGACCTTGCCTGGGGCAGAAGGCAGCCTAGGTCAGCGGGTACCTGGAAGTCTACTGCCTCGTGACACTGCTGCCAGTGACAAATGGTGACTCCCACACTCACATATCGCCTGGTGGCAGAATGATAGTGATGGGCGGAGAAACATGGCTCCGGAGCACACGTTCCGTGGGGCACCAGCCAAAGCAAAGGCCAGGGCCGGTAGTGGACGTCGTGGAGCTGAATGGCGAGCCAGTGAAGGGCCCAAGGGTCCCTCCTGTATGTGGCGAACAGGTCATCCGTGTCCCCACGTCCATAAACCATGGGACTGCTGGGGCCCAGGCTGCCAGGATTTCGGCCTTGCCTTCGGAGCCCGGCCACATACGCGGCCTTGCAGCGGAGGCGGGGACATGTAGACAGCCAAAATTTGGAAAATGGCAGTGTTTCCTCGAGTTCCCGGGCATCGGCCTTTTAGAGCGGCTTGCTTTTTTTCCTGGTAGGAGAGGGCCCTGACGGAGAAAGGCAGGATTACGTGTGCAGGAAAGGTGTGTGCTGAGAGGGTGACGACGTTGAGACCATGTTGGGATCTTTAGTCCCAGGAGAGGCCCCTGGCGGGTGTGGGTCAGTGTTCTCTACCCATCCCACTTGGCGGGGGGAGGTTTTCACCATACAAAGCAGCAGCGGAATTATTCGTCGCCGGAGGGGTTGCATCTGCCCACAAGCTCCACCTGGCCAGGGTCCGCCCCTACTGTATTGTCCATGTCAGTCAACAGAAGCTAAGACCTTCCAGAGAGACTACCTGCTCTTCTCTACCCACGGGGAAGCAGTACAGCCAGAAGCCTCCCCCGTTCCATCTCTAGGCTCTCTCTCAGGCCCCTCATACTTGTGATGTGTCTCAGGGGTAGAAGGAAGAGATTTCTCCGAATGAACACATACACAGAGGGGCCATAGATGCTGAGGAAGGGCGCCTTGCCTACTGATATCCTAGCGTAAGTGGAAAAGTGGTACCTGCCTGCTGGCCCCGTGTGTCGAACGTGTCCACATCAGGGGCTGCCTACTGTGAGGTGATTCCCCGGGTGCCCTGGATTTTGTGGCCCAAAAGAGAAGGGGCCGTCGTGTGTCCATGGGTAAAATGGAGGGCACTGCGGAAGTGGCCGCTTAGGCTGGACCTCTCCTATTGGCTCGGTGTTTGTGACCCGTCCCCGTCAGAAGTTCCGGCCAGCCTTGCGGTGGCTGTCTCCATGGTGATTGGGAAAGAAGCCTTAGGCCCCGCACTCAGCCGTCACCTGGCCTACCTGGCCTCTTTAGCCTCATCTAGACCGCTGTGTGGATGAAAGAATGAATGTCGGCCAATGACCACATGTCCTCGTTGCCTTTGAAGGATTAGGCTCCTTGCCTGGGCAGAAGACAGCCAAGGTCAGCCTGAGCCTAGACACCTAGTGACCTGTGACACTGCAGGCAGTGACAGATGTTGATTTTCATGCTCATGTATCCGCAGGTGGCGGATTCAGAGTGGTCGGAGAAGAAGTGTAAGTAGGGATGACACAGACACGAGGGCACGGGCCAAAGGTCAGGGAAAATAGCTGAGATCGTGGAGCTCTAGCGGAGCCAGTGTAGGGCCCAGGCCTCCCTCCTGTACGTGGCAAAGAGGTGATCCATATGCCGCCATGCGCAGACTCTGGACTGCTGGGGCCCTGGACGCCCGGATTGCGGCCTTGTCTTCGGAGAAGTGACACACATGCACTGTGCCAGCGGAGGCTGTGGCCCAGCAGAGGGCAAAATCTTGAAAATGCGGGCTTCAGTTGACTTTGCCTGTGCTCTCCTTTGGCTGAGTGCCATCGTGTGTTTCCTAGCAGGAGAAGGCATTCGTGGAGAGAGGCGGATTCCATGTGTGCAGGCAAAGTGTGTGCTGAGATGATGAGTGGCTGGAGACCAGGGTGGACTCTTGAGACCCAGGATAGACCCCTGGCAGGTATGTGTCAATGTTTTCTGCCCATGGCACTCAGCCGGGTATTTGCATAGAATGTTCTCCGCGGAATTAGTAGTCTCCGGAGAGGCTGCTGCATGTCAGCAAGCTTCACCTGGCCAGGTCCGCCCGTGATGTAGCTCCCCAATCAATGGCTACTCTCTAGACCTTCCAGATAGACTAGCAGATCTTCTCTGCCCATGGGCAACCAGTAGAGCCAGAGGCCTTCCCCCTTTGCTCTTTCGTCTCTAGGCCCTCTGTCAGGCACTCCAAGGTGTGAAGTGACAAGGGGGAGAAGGAAGAGATTTCAGAGAATGAACACATCCAGAGAGAGACAGAGAGAGGCAAGAGATGCTGAGTGGGGATGCCTTGCGTAGTGATATCCTGAGGAAAGTGGGAAAGAGGTACCTGGCCTGCTGTGCCAATGCCCTGAAGCAGTCCGCACCAGGGGCTCCCTTGTGCCTGCGTAGCCTTTCCCAGGGTGTGCTCAAATCCTGTGGCCACTAGGTGTCATAGGTGACACTGGAGGGCCCTGTGTCATCTGCCTGGCGGGCCGGATCTCTGCCATTGGCTCAAGTCTTGTCAGCAGGCCCATCACAAGCTCCGGCCACTCTTGCGGGGGGGGACTGTCTCTATGGTGATGGCAAAGGAGTCTTAGCCCCGCCCACCTGGCCTTGACTTCACCTACCTGGCCCGCTGACCCTCACTCAGACCTCTGTGTTGCTCCAAATGAATGTCCGCCAGTGTCCGGGTGTCAGCATCTGGGATAAAGGATTCGGGACCTTGCCTGGGGCAGAAGGCAGCCTAGGTCAGCGGGTACCTGGAAGTCTACTGCCTCGTGACACTGCTGCCAGTGACAAATGGTGACTCCCACACTCACATATCGCCTGGTGGCAGAATGATAGTGATGGGCGGAGAAACATGGCTCCGGAGCACACGTTCCGTGGGGCACCAGCCAAAGCAAAGGCCAGGGCCGGTAGTGGACGTCGTGGAGCTGAATGGCGAGCCAGTGAAGGGCCCAAGGGTCCCTCCTGTATGTGGCGAACAGGTCATCCGTGTCCCCACGTCCATAAACCATGGGACTGCTGGGGCCCAGGCTGCCAGGATTTCGGCCTTGCCTTCGGAGCCCGGCCACATACGCGGCCTTGCAGCGGAGGCGGGGACATGTAGACAGCCAAAATTTGGAAAATGGCAGTGTTTCCTCGAGTTCCCGGGCATCGGCCTTTTAGAGCGGCTTGCTTTTTTTCCTGGTAGGATAGGGCCCTGACGGAGAAAGGCAGGATTACGTGTGCAGGAAAGGTGTGTGCTGAGAGGGTGACGACGTTGAGACCATGTTGGGATCTTTAGTCCCAGGAGAGGCCCCTGGCGGGTGTGGGTCAGTGTTCTCTACCCATCCCACTTGGCGGGGGGAGGTTTTCACCATACAAAGCAGCAGCGGAATTATTCGTCGCCGGAGGGGTTGCATCTGCCCACAAGCTCCACCTGGCCAGGGTCCGCCCCTACTGTATTGTCCATGTCAGTCAACAGAAGCTAAGACCTTCCAGAGAGACTACCTGCTCTTCTCTACCCACGAGGAAGCAGTACAGCCAGATGCCTCCCCCGTTCCATCTCTAGGCTCTCTCTCAGGCCCCTCATACTTGTGATGTGTCTCAGGGGTAGAAGGAAGAGATTTCTCCGAATGAACACATACACAGAGGGGCCATAGATGCTGAGGAAGGGCGCCTTGCCTACTGATATCCTAGCGTAAGTGGAAAAGTGGTACCTGCCTGCTGGCCCCGTGTGTCGAACGTGTCCACATCAGGGGCTGCCTACTGTGAGGTGATTCCCCGGGTGCCCTGGATTTTGTGGCCCAAAAGAGAAGGGGCCGTCGTGTGTCCATGGGTAAAATGGAGGGCACTGCGGAAGTGGCCGCTTAGGCTGGACCTCTCCTATTGGCTCGGTGTTTGTGACCCGTCCCCGTCAGAAGTTCCGGCCAGCCTTGCGGTGGCTGTCTCCATGGTGATTGGGAAAGAAGCCTTAGGCCCCGCACTCAGCCGTCACCTGGCCTACCTGGCCTCTTTAGCCTCATCTAGACCGCTGTGTGGATGAAAGAATGAATGTCGGCCAATGACCACATGTCCTCGTTGCCTTTGAAGGATTAGGCTCCTTGCCTGGGCAGAAGACAGCCAAGGTCAGCCTGAGCCTAGACACCTAGTGACCTGTGACACTGCAGGCAGTGACAGATGTTGATTTTCATGCTCATGTATCCGCAGGTGGCGGATTCAGAGTGGTCGGAGAAGAAGTGTAAGTAGGGATGACACAGACACGAGGGCACGGGCCAAAGGTCAGGGAAAATAGCTGAGATCGTGGAGCTCTAGCGGAGCCAGTGTAGGGCCCAGGCCTCCCTCCTGTACGTGGCAAAGAGGTGATCCATATGCCGCCATGCGCAGACTCTGGACTGCTGGGGCCCTGGACGCCCGGATTGCGGCCTTGTCTTCGGAGAAGTGACACACATGCACTGTGCCAGCGGAGGCTGTGGAGCAGCAGAGGGCAAAATCTTGAAAATGGGGGCTTCAGTTGACTTTGCCTGTGCTCTCCTTTGGCTGAGTGCCATCGTGTGTTTCCTACCAGGAGAAGGTATTCGTGGAGAGAGGCGGATTCCATGTGTGCAGGCAAAGTGTGTGCTGAGATGATGAGTGGCTGGAGACCAGGGTGGATTCTTGAGACCCAGGATAGACCCCTGGCAGGTATGTGTCAATGTTTCTGCCCATGGCACTCAGCCGGGTATTTGCATAGAATGTTCTCCGCGGAATTAGTAGTCTCCGGAGAGGCTGCTGCATGTCAGCAAGCTTCACCTGGCCAGGTCCGCCCGTGATGTAGCTCCCCAATCAATGGCTACTCTCTAGACCTTCCAGATAGACTAGCAGATCTTCTCTGCCCATGGGCAACCAGTAGAGCCAGAGGCCTTCCCCCTTTGCTCTTTCGTCTCTAGGCCCTCTGTCAGGCACTCCAAGGTGTGAAGTGACAAGGGGGAGAAGGAAGAGATTTCAGAGAACGAACACATCCAGAGAGAGACAGAGAGAGGCAAGAGATGCTGAGTGGGGATGCCTTGCGTAGTGATATCCTGAGGAAAGTGGGAAAGAGGTACCTGGCCTGCTGTGCCAATGCCCTGAAGCAGTCCGCACCAGGGGCTCCCTTGTGCCTGCGTAGCCTTTCCCAGGGTGTGCTCAAATCCTGTGGCCACTAGGTGTCATAGGTCACACTGGAGGGCCCTGTGTCATCTGCCTGGCGGGCCGGATCTCTGCCATTGGCTCAAGTCTTGTCAGCAGGCCCATCACAAGCTCCGCCCACTCTTGCGGGGGGGGACTGTCTCTATGGTGATGGCAAAGGAGTCTTAGCCCCGCCCACCTGGCCTTGACTTCACCTACCTGGCCCGCTGACCCTCACTCAGACCTCTGTGTTGCTCCAAATGAATGTCCGCCAGTGCCCGGGTGTCAGCATCTGGGATAAAGGATTCGGGACCTTGCCTGGGGCAGAAGGCAGCCTAGGTCAGCGGGTACCTGGAAGTCTACTGCCTCGTGACACTGCTGCCAGTGACAAATGGTGACTCCCACACTCACATATCGCCTGGTGGCAGAATGATAGTGATGGGCGGAGAAACATGGCTCCGGAGCACACGTTCCGTGGGGCACCAGCCAAAGCAAAGGCCAGGGCCGGTAGTGGACGTCGTGGAGCTGAATGGCGAGCCAGTGAAGGGCCCAAGGGTCCCTCCTGTATGTGGCGAACAGGTCATCCGTGTCCCCACGTCCATAAACCATGGGACTGCTGGGGCCCAGGCTGCCAGGATTTCGGCCTTGCCTTCGGAGCCCGGCCACATACGCGGCCTTGCAGCGGAGGCGGGGACATGTAGACAGCCAAAATTTGGAAAATGGCAGTGTTTCCTCGAGTTCCCGGGCATCGGCCTTTTAGAGCGGCTTGCTTTTTTTCCTGGTAGGATAGGGCCCTGACGGAGAAAGGCAGGATTACGTGTGCAGGAAAGGTGTGTGCTGAGAGGGTGACGACGTTGAGACCATGTTGGGATCTTTAGTCCCAGGAGAGGCCCCTGGCGGGTGTGGGTCAGTGTTCTCTACCCATCCCACTTGGCGGGGGGAGGTTTTCACCATACAAAGCAGCAGCGGAATTATTCGTCGCCGGAGGGGTTGCATCTGCCCACAAGCTCCACCTGGCCAGGGTCCGCCCCTACTGTATTGTCCATGTCAGTCAACAGAAGCTAAGACCTTCCAGAGAGACTACCTGCTCTTCTCTACCCACGAGGAAGCAGTACAGCCAGATGCCTCCCCCGTTCCATCTCTAGGCTCTCTCTCAGGCCCCTCATACTTGTGATGTGTCTCAGGGGTAGAAGGAAGAGATTTCTCCGAATGAACACATACACAGAGGGGCCATAGATGCTGAGGAAGGGCGCCTTGCCTACTGATATCCTAGCGTAAGTGGAAAAGTGGTACCTGCCTGCTGGCCCCGTGTGTCGAACGTGTCCACATCAGGGGCTGCCTACTGTGAGGTGATTCCCCGGGTGCCCTGGATTTTGTGGCCCAAAAGAGAAGGGGCCGTCGTGTGTCCATGGGTAAAATGGAGGGCACTGCGGAAGTGGCCGCTTAGGCTGGACCTCTCCTATTGGCTCGGTGTTTGTGACCCGTCCCCGTCAGAAGTTCCGGCCAGCCTTGCGGTGGCTGTCTCCATGGTGATTGGGAAAGAAGCCTTAGGCCCCGCACTCAGCCGTCACCTGGCCTACCTGGCCTCTTTAGCCTCATCTAGACCGCTGTGTGGATGAAAGAATGAATGTCGGCCAATGACCACATGTCCTCGTTGCCTTTGAAGGATTAGGCTCCTTGCCTGGGCAGAAGACAGCCAAGGTCAGCCTGAGCCTAGACACCTAGTGACCTGTGACAGTGCAGGCAGTGACAGATGTTGATTTTCATGCTCATGTATCCGCAGGTGGCGGATTCAGAGTGGTCGGAGAAGAAGTGTAAGTAGGGATGACACAGACACGAGGGCACGGGCCAAAGGTCAGGGAAAATAGCTGAGATCGTGGAGCTCTAGCGGAGCCAGTGTAGGGCCCAGGCCTCCCTCCTGTACGTGGCAAAGAGGTGATCCATATGCCGCCATGCGCAGACTCTGGACTGCTGGGGCCCTGGACGCCCGGATTGCGGCCTTGTCTTCGGAGAAGTGACACACATGCACTGTGCCAGCGGAGGCTGTGGCCCAGCAGAGGGCAAAATCTTGAAAATGCGGGCTTCAGTTGACTTTGCCTGTGCTCTCCTTTGGCTGAGTGCCATCGTGTGTTTCCTAGCAGGAGAAGGCATTCGTGGAGAGAGGCGGATTCCATGTGTGCAGGCAAAGTGTGTGCTGAGATGATGAGTGGCTGGAGACCAGGGTGGACTCTTGAGACCCAGGATAGACCCCTGGCAGGTATGTGTCAATGTTTTCTGCCCATGGCACTCAGCCGGGTATTTGCATAGAATGTTCTCCGCGGAATTAGTAGTCTCCGGAGAGGCTGCTGCATGTCAGCAAGCTTCACCTGGCCAGGTCCGCCCGTGATGTAGCTCCCCAATCAATGGCTACTCTCTAGACCTTCCAGATAGACTAGCAGATCTTCTCTGCCCATGGGCAACCAGTAGAGCCAGAGGCCTTCCCCCTTTGCTCTTTCGTCTCTAGGCCCTCTGTCAGGCACTCCAAGGTGTGAAGTGACAAGGGGGAGAAGGAAGAGATTTCAGAGAACGAACACATCCAGAGAGAGACAGAGAGAGGCAAGAGATGCTGAGTGGGGATGCCTTGCGTAGTGATATCCTGAGGAAAGTGGGAAAGAGGTACCTGGCCTGCTGTGCCAATGCCCTGAAGCAGTCCGCACCAGGGGCTCCCTTGTGCCTGCGTAGCCTTTCCCAGGGTGTGCTCAAATCCTGTGGCCACTAGGTGTCATAGGTCACACTGGAGGGCCCTGTGTCATCTGCCTGGCGGGCCGGATCTCTGCCATTGGCTCAAGTCTTGTCAGCAGGCCCATCACAAGCTCCGCCCACTCTTGCGGGGGGGGACTGTCTCTATGGTGATGGCAAAGGAGTCTTAGCCCCGCCCACCTGGCCTTGACTTCACCTACCTGGCCCGCTGACCCTCACTCAGACCTCTGTGTTGCTCCAAATGAATGTCCGCCAGTGTCCGGGTGTCAGCATCTGGGATAAAGGATTCGGGACCTTGCCTGGGGCAGAAGGCAGCCTAGGTCAGCGGGTACCTGGAAGTCTACTGCCTCGTGACACTGCTGCCAGTGACAAATGGTGACTCCCACACTCACATATCGCCTGGTGGCAGAATGATAGTGATGGGCGGAGAAACATGGCTCCGGAGCACACGTTCCGTGGGGCACCAGCCAAAGCAAAGGCCAGGGCCGGTAGTGGACGTCGTGGAGCTGAATGGCGAGCCAGTGAAGGGCCCAAGGGTCCCTCCTGTATGTGGCGAACAGGTCATCCGTGTCCCCACGTCCATAAACCATGGGACTGCTGGGGCCCAGGCTGCCAGGATTTCGGCCTTGCCTTCGGAGCCCGGCCACATACGCGGCCTTGCAGCGGAGGCGGGGACATGTAGACAGCCAAAATTTGGAAAATGGCAGTGTTTCCTCGAGTTCCCGGGCATCGGCCTTTTAGAGCGGCTTGCTTTTTTTCCTGGTAGGATAGGGCCCTGACGGAGAAAGGCAGGATTACGTGTGCAGGAAAGGTGTGTGCTGAGAGGGTGACGACGTTGAGACCATGTTGGGATCTTTAGTCCCAGGAGAGGCCCCTGGCGGGTGTGGGTCAGTGTTGTCTACCCATCCCACTTGGCGGGGGGAGGTTTTCACCATACAAAGCAGCAGCGGAATTATTCGTCGCCGGAGGGGTTGCATCTGCCCACAAGCTCCACCTGGCCAGGGTCCGCCCCTACTGTATTGTCCATGTCAGTCAACAGAAGCTAAGACCTTCCAGAGAGACTACCTGCTCTTCTCTACCCACGGGGAAGCAGTACAGCCAGAAGCCTCCCCCGTTCCATCTCTAGGCTCTCTCTCAGGCCCCTCATACTTGTGATGTGTCTCAGGGGTAGAAGGAAGAGATTTCTCCGAATGAACACATACACAGAGGGGCCATAGATGCTGAGGAAGGGCGCCTTGCCTACTGATATCCTAGCGTAAGTGGAAAAGTGGTACCTGCCTGCTGGCCCCGTGTGTCGAACGTGTCCACATCAGGGGCTGCCTACTGTGAGGTGATTCCCCGGGTGCCCTGGATTTTGTGGCCCAAAAGAGAAGGGGCCGTCGTGTGTCCATGGGTAAAATGGAGGGCACTGCGGAAGTGGCCGCTTAGGCTGGACCTCTCCTATTGGCTCGGTGTTTGTGACCCGTCCCCGTCAGAAGTTCCGGCCAGCCTTGCGGTGGCTGTCTCCATGGTGATTGGGAAAGAAGCCTTAGGCCCCGCACTCAGCCGTCACCTGGCCTACCTGGCCTCTTTAGCCTCATCTAGACCGCTGTGTGGATGAAAGAATGAATGTCGGCCAATGACCACATGTCCTCGTTGCCTTTGAAGGATTAGGCTCCTTGCCTGGGCAGAAGACAGCCAAGGTCAGCCTGAGCCTAGACACCTAGTGACCTGTGACACTGCAGGCAGTGACAGATGTTGATTTTCATGCTCATGTATCCGCAGGTGGCGGATTCAGAGTGGTCGGAGAAGAAGTGTAAGTAGGGATGACACAGACACGAGGGCACGGGCCAAAGGTCAGGGAAAATAGCTGAGATCGTGGAGCTCTAGCGGAGCCAGTGTAGGGCCCAGGCCTCCCTCCTGTACGTGGCAAAGAGGTGATCCATATGCCGCCATGCGCAGACTCTGGACTGCTGGGGCCCTGGACGCCCGGATTGCGGCCTTGTCTTCGGAGAAGTGACACACATGCACTGTGCCAGCGGAGGCTGTGGCCCAGCAGAGGGCAAAATCTTGAAAATGCGGGCTTCAGTTGACTTTGCCTGTGCTCTCCTTTGGCTGAGTGCCATCGTGTGTTTCCTAGCAGGAGAAGGCATTCGTGGAGAGAGGCGGATTCCATGTGTGCAGGCAAAGTGTGTGCTGAGATGATGAGTGGCTGGAGACCAGGGTGGACTCTTGAGACCCAGGATAGACCCCTGGCAGGTATGTGTCAATGTTTTCTGCCCATGGCACTCAGCCGGGTATTTGCATAGAATGTTCTCCGCGGAATTAGTAGTCTCCGGAGAGGCTGCTGCATGTCAGCAAGCTTCACCTGGCCAGGTCCGCCCGTGATGTAGCTCCCCAATCAATGGCTACTCTCTAGACCTTCCAGATAGACTAGCAGATCTTCTCTGCCCATGGGCAACCAGTAGAGCCAGAGGCCTTCCCCCTTTGCTCTTTCGTCTCTAGGCCCTCTGTCAGGCACTCCAAGGTGTGAAGTGACAAGGGGGAGAAGGAAGAGATTTCAGAGAACGAACACATCCAGAGAGAGACAGAGAGAGGCAAGAGATGCTGAGTGGGGATGCCTTGCGTAGTGATATCCTGAGGAAAGTGGGAAAGAGGTACCTGGCCTGCTGTGCCAATGCCCTGAAGCAGTCCGCACCAGGGGCTCCCTTGTGCCTGCGTAGCCTTTCCCAGGGTGTGCTCAAATCCTGTGGCCACTAGGTGTCATAGGTCACACTGGAGGGCCCTGTGTCATCTGCCTGGCGGGCCGGATCTCTGCCATTGGCTCAAGTCTTGTCAGCAGGCCCATCACAAGCTCCGCCCACTCTTGCGGGGGGGGACTGTCTCTATGGTGATGGCAAAGGAGTCTTAGCCCCGCCCACCTGGCCTTGACTTCACCTACCTGGCCCGCTGACCCTCACTCAGACCTCTGTGTTGCTCCAAATGAATGTCCGCCAGTGTCCGGGTGTCAGCATCTGGGATAAAGGATTCGGGACCTTGCCTGGGGCAGAAGGCAGCCTAGGTCAGCGGGTACCTGGAAGTCTACTGCCTCGTGACACTGCTGCCAGTGACAAATGGTGACTCCCACACTCACATATCGCCTGGTGGCAGAATGATAGTGATGGGCGGAGAAACATGGCTCCGGAGCACACGTTCCGTGGGGCACCAGCCAAAGCAAAGGCCAGGGCCGGTAGTGGACGTCGTGGAGCTGAATGGCGAGCCAGTGAAGGGCCCAAGGGTCCCTCCTGTATGTGGCGAACAGGTCATCCGTGTCCCCACGTCCATAAACCATGGGACTGCTGGGGCCCAGGCTGCCAGGATTTCGGCCTTGCCTTCGGAGCCCGGCCACATACGCGGCCTTGCAGCGGAGGCGGGGACATGTAGACAGCCAAAATTTGGAAAATGGCAGTGTTTCCTCGAGTTCCCGGGCATCGGCCTTTTAGAGCGGCTTGCTTTTTTTCCTGGTAGGATAGGGCCCTGACGGAGAAAGGCAGGATTACGTGTGCAGGAAAGGTGTGTGCTGAGAGGGTGACGACGTTGAGACCATGTTGGGATCTTTAGTCCCAGGAGAGGCCCCTGGCGGGTGTGGGTCAGTGTTCTCTACCCATCCCACTTGGCGGGGGGAGGTTTTCACCATACAAAGCAGCAGCGGAATTATTCGTCGCCGGAGGGGTTGCATCTGCCCACAAGCTCCACCTGGCCAGGGTCCGCCCCTACTGTATTGTCCATGTCAGTCAACAGAAGCTAAGACCTTCCAGAGAGACTACCTGCTCTTCTCTACCCACGGGGAAGCAGTACAGCCAGAAGCCTCCCCCGTTCCATCTCTAGGCTCTCTCTCAGGCCCCTCATACTTGTGATGTGTCTCAGGGGTAGAAGGAAGAGATTTCTCCGAATGAACACATACACAGAGGGGCCATAGATGCTGAGGAAGGGCGCCTTGCCTACTGATATCCTAGCGTAAGTGGAAAAGTGGTACCTGCCTGCTGGCCCCGTGTGTCGAACGTGTCCACATCAGGGGCTGCCTACTGTGAGGTGATTCCCCGGGTGCCCTGGATTTTGTGGCCCCAAAGAGAAGGGGCCGTCGTGTGTCCATGGGTAAAATGGAGGGCACTGCGGAAGTGGCCGCTTAGGCTGGACCTCTCCTATTGGCTCGGTGTTTGTGACCTGTCCCCGTCAGAAGTTCCGGCCAGCCTTGCGGTGGCTGTCTCCATGGTGATTGGGAAAGAAGCCTTAGGCCCCGCACTCAGCCGTCACCTGGCCTACCTGGCCTCTTTAGCCTCATCTAGACCGCTGTGTGGATGAAAGAATGAATGTCGGCCAATGACCACATGTCCTCGTTGCCTTTGAAGGATTAGGCTCCTTGCCTGGGCAGAAGACAGCCAAGGTCAGCCTGAGCCTAGACACCTAGTGACCTGTGACACTGCAGGCAGTGACAGATGTTGATTTTCATGCTCATGTATCCGCAGGTGGCGGATTCAGAGTGGTCGGAGAAGAAGTGTAAGTAGGGATGACACAGACACGAGGGCACGGGCCAAAGGTCAGGGAAAATAGCTGAGATCGTGGAGCTCTAGCGGAGCCAGTGTAGGGCCCAGGCCTCCCTCCTGTACGTGGCAAAGAGGTGATCCATATGCCGCCATGCGCAGACTCTGGACTGCTGGGGCCCTGGACGCCCGGATTGCGGCCTTGTCTTCGGAGAAGTGACACACATGCACTGTGCCAGCGGAGGCTGTGGCCCAGCAGAGGGCAAAATCTTGAAAATGCGGGCTTCAGTTAACTTTGCCTGTGCTCTCCTTTGGCTGAGTGCCATCGTGTGTTTCCTAGCAGGAGAAGGCATTCGTGGAGAGAGGCGGATTCCATGTGTGCAGGCAAAGTGTGTGCTGAGATGATGAGTGGCTGGAGACCAGGGTGGACTCTTGAGACCCAGGATAGACCCCTGGCAGGTATGTGTCAATGTTTTCTGCCCATGGCACTCAGCCGGGTATTTGCATAGAATGTTCTCCGCGGAATTAGTAGTCTCCGGAGAGGCTGCTGCATGTCAGCAAGCTTCACCTGGCCAGGTCCGCCCGTGATGTAGCTCCCCAATCAATGGCTACTCTCTAGACCTTCCAGATAGACTAGCAGATCTTCTCTGCCCATGGGCAACCAGTAGAGCCAGAGGCCTTCCCCCTTTGCTCTTTCGTCTCTAGGCCCTCTGTCAGGCACTCCAAGGTGTGAAGTGACAAGGGGGAGAAGGAAGAGATTTCAGAGAACGAACACATCCAGAGAGAGACAGAGAGAGGCAAGAGATGCTGAGTGGGGATGCCTTGTGTAGTGATATCCTGAGGAAAGTGGGAAAGAGGTACCTGGCCTGCTGTGCCAATGCCCTGAAGCAGTCCGCACCAGGGGCTCCCTTGTGCCTGCGTAGCCTTTCCCAGGGTGTGCTCAAATCCTGTGGCCACTAGGTGTCATAGGTCACACTGGAGGGCCCTGTGTCATCTGCCTGGCGGGCCGGATCTCTGCCATTGGCTCAAGTCTTGTCAGCAGGCCCATCACAAGCTCCGCCCACTCTTGCGGGGGGGGACTGTCTCTATGGTGATGGCAAAGGAGTCTTAGCCCCGCCCACCTGGCCTTGACTTCACCTACCTGGCCCGCTGACCCTCACTCAGACCTCTGTGTTGCTCCAAATGAATGTCCGCCAGTGCCCGGGTGTCAGCATCTGGGATAAAGGATTCGGGACCTTGCCTGGGGCAGAAGGCAGCCTAGGTCAGCGGGTACCTGGAAGTCTACTGCCTCGTGACACTGCTGCCAGTGACAAATGGTGACTCCCACACTCACATATCGCCTGGTGGCAGAATGATAGTGATGGGCGGAGAAACATGGCTCCGGAGCACACGTTCCGTGGGGCACCAGCCAAAGCAAAGGCCAGGGCCGGTAGTGGACGTCGTGGAGCTGAATGGCGAGCCAGTGAAGGGCCCAAGGGTCCCTCCTGTATGTGGCGAACAGGTCATCCGTGTCCCCACGTCCATAAACCATGGGACTGCTGGGGCCCAGGCTGCCAGGATTTCGGCCTTGCCTTCGGAGCCCGGCCACATACGCGGCCTTGCAGCGGAGGCGGGGACATGTAGACAGCCAAAATTTGGAAAATGGCAGTGTTTCCTCGAGTTCCCGGGCATCGGCCTTTTAGAGCGGCTTGCTTTTTTTCCTGGTAGGATAGGGCCCTGACGGAGAAAGGCAGGATTACGTGTGCAGGAAAGGTGTGTGCTGAGAGGGTGACGACGTTGAGACCATGTTGGGATCTTTAGTCCCAGGAGAGGCCCCTGGCGGGTGTGGGTCAGTGTTCTCTACCCATCCCACTTGGCGGGGGGAGGTTTTCACCATACAAAGCAGCAGCGGAATTATTCGTCGCCGGAGGGGTTGCATCTGCCCACAAGCTCCACCTGGCCAGGGTCTGCCCCTACTGTATTGTCCATGTCAGTCAACAGAAGCTAAGACCTTCCAGAGAGACTACCTGCTCTTCTCTACCCACGGGGAAGCAGTACAGCCAGAAGCCTCCCCCGTTCCATCTCTAGGCTCTCTCTCAGGCCCCTCATACTTGTGATGTGTCTCAGGGGTAGAAGGAAGAGATTTCTCCGAATGAACACATACACAGAGGGGCCATAGATGCTGAGGAAGGGCGCCTTGCCTACTGATATCCTAGCGTAAGTGGAAAAGTGGTACCTGCCTGCTGGCCCCGTGTGTCGAACGTGTCCACATCAGGGGCTGCCTACTGTGAGGTGATTCCCCGGGTGCCCTGGATTTTGTGGCCCAAAAGAGAAGGGGCCGTCGTGTGTCCATGGGTAAAATGGAGGGCACTGCGGAAGTGGCCGCTTAGGCTGGACCTCTCCTATTGGCTCGGTGTTTGTGACCCGTCCCCGTCAGAAGTTCCGGCCAGCCTTGCGGTGGCTGTCTCCATGGTGATTGGGAAAGAAGCCTTAGGCCCCGCACTCAGCCGTCACCTGGCCTACCTGGCCTCTTTAGCCTCATCTAGACCGCTGTGTGGATGAAAGAATGAATGTCGGCCAATGACCACATGTCCTCGTTGCCTTTGAAGGATTAGGCTCCTTGCCTGGGCAGAAGACAGCCAAGGTCAGCCTGAGCCTAGACACCTAGTGACCTGTGACACTGCAGGCAGTGACAGATGTTGATTTTCATGCTCATGTATCCGCAGGTGGCGGATTCAGAGTGGTCGGAGAAGAAGTGTAAGTAGGGATGACACAGACACGAGGGCACGGGCCAAAGGTCAGGGAAAATAGCTGAGATCGTGGAGCTCTAGCGGAGCCAGTGTAGGGCCCAGGCCTCCCTCCTGTACGTGGCAAAGAGGTGATCCATATGCCGCCATGCGCAGACTCTGGACTGCTGGGGCCCTGGACGCCCGGATTGCGGCCTTGTCTTCGGAGAAGTGACACACATGCACTGTGCCAGCGGAGGCTGTGGCCCAGCAGAGGGCAAAATCTTGAAAATGCGGGCTTCAGTTAACTTTGCCTGTGCTCTCCTTTGGCTGAGTGCCATCGTGTGTTTCCTAGCAGGAGAAGGCATTCGTGGAGAGAGGCGGATTCCATGTGTGCAGGCAAAGTGTGTGCTGAGATGATGAGTGGCTGGAGACCAGGGTGGACTCTTGAGACCCAGGATAGACCCCTGGCAGGTATGTGTCAATGTTTTCTGCCCATGGCACTCAGCCGGGTATTTGCATAGAATGTTCTCCGCGGAATTAGTAGTCTCCGGAGAGGCTGCTGCATGTCAGCAAGCTTCACCTGGCCAGGTCCGCCCGTGATGTAGCTCCCCAATCAATGGCTACTCTCTAGACCTTCCAGATAGACTAGCAGATCTTCTCTGCCCATGGGCAACCAGTAGAGCCAGAGGCCTTCCCCCTTTGCTCTTTCGTCTCTAGGCCCTCTGTCAGGCACTCCAAGGTGTGAAGTGACAAGGGGGAGAAGGAAGAGATTTCAGAGAACGAACACATCCAGAGAGAGACAGAGAGAGGCAAGAGATGCTGAGTGGGGATGCCTTGTGTAGTGATATCCTGAGGAAAGTGGGAAAGAGGTACCTGGCCTGCTGTGCCAATGCCCTGAAGCAGTCCGCACCAGGGGCTCCCTTGTGCCTGCGTAGCCTTTCCCAGGGTGTGCTCAAATCCTGTGGCCACTAGGTGTCATAGGTCACACTGGAGGGCCCTGTGTCATCTGCCTGGCGGGCCGGATCTCTGCCATTGGCTCAAGTCTTGTCAGCAGGCCCATCACAAGCTCCGCCCACTCTTGCGGGGGGGGACTGTCTCTATGGTGATGGCAAAGGAGTCTTAGCCCCGCCCACCTGGCCTTGACTTCACCTACCTGGCCCGCTGACCCTCACTCAGACCTCTGTGTTGCTCCAAATGAATGTCCGCCAGTGCCCGGGTGTCAGCATCTGGGATAAAGGATTCGGGACCTTGCCTGGGGCAGAAGGCAGCCTAGGTCAGCGGGTACCTGGAAGTCTACTGCCTCGTGACACTGCTGCCAGTGACAAATGGTGACTCCCACACTCACATATCGCCTGGTGGCAGAATGATAGTGATGGGCGGAGAAACATGGCTCCGGAGCACACGTTCCGTGGGGCACCAGCCAAAGCAAAGGCCAGGGCCGGTAGTGGACGTCGTGGAGCTGAATGGCGAGCCAGTGAAGGGCCCAAGGGTCCCTCCTGTATGTGGCGAACAGGTCATCCGTGTCCCCACGTCCATAAACCATGGGACTGCTGGGGCCCAGGCTGCCAGGATTTCGGCCTTGCCTTCGGAGCCCGGCCACATACGCGGCCTTGCAGCGGAGGCGGGGACATGTAGACAGCCAAAATTTGGAAAATGGCAGTGTTTCCTCGAGTTCCCGGGCATCGGCCTTTTAGAGCGGCTTGCTTTTTTTCCTGGTAGGATAGGGCCCTGACGGAGAAAGGCAGGATTACGTGTGCAGGAAAGGTGTGTGCTGAGAGGGTGACGACGTTGAGACCATGTTGGGATCTTTAGTCCCAGGAGAGGCCCCTGGCGGGTGTGGGTCAGTGTTCTCTACCCATCCCACTTGGCGGGGGGAGGTTTTCACCATACAAAGCAGCAGCGGAATTATTCGTCGCCGGAGGGGTTGCATCTGCCCACAAGCTCCACCTGGCCAGGGTCTGCCCCTACTGTATTGTCCATGTCAGTCAACAGAAGCTAAGACCTTCCAGAGAGACTACCTGCTCTTCTCTACCCACGGGGAAGCAGTACAGCCAGAAGCCTCCCCCGTTCCATCTCTAGGCTCTCTCTCAGGCCCCTCATACTTGTGATGTGTCTCAGGGGTAGAAGGAAGAGATTTCTCCGAATGAACACATACACAGAGGGGCCATAGATGCTGAGGAAGGGCGCCTTGCCTACTGATATCCTAGCGTAAGTGGAAAAGTGGTACCTGCCTGCTGGCCCCGTGTGTCGAACGTGTCCACATCAGGGGCTGCCTACTGTGAGGTGATTCCCCGGGTGCCCTGGATTTTGTGGCCCAAAAGAGAAGGGGCCGTCGTGTGTCCATGGGTAAAATGGAGGGCACTGCGGAAGTGGCCGCTTAGGCTGGACCTCTCCTATTGGCTCGGTGTTTGTGACCCGTCCCCGTCAGAAGTTCCGGCCAGCCTTGCGGTGGCTGTCTCCATGGTGATTGGGAAAGAAGCCTTAGGCCCCGCACTCAGCCGTCACCTGGCCTACCTGGCCTCTTTAGCCTCATCTAGACCGCTGTGTGGATGAAAGAATGAATGTCGGCCAATGACCACATGTCCTCGTTGCCTTTGAAGGATTAGGCTCCTTGCCTGGGCAGAAGACAGCCAAGGTCAGCCTGAGCCTAGACACCTAGTGACCTGTGACACTGCAGGCAGTGACAGATGTTGATTTTCATGCTCATGTATCCGCAGGTGGCGGATTCAGAGTGGTCGGAGAAGAAGTGTAAGTAGGGATGACACAGACACGAGGGCACGGGCCAAAGGTCAGGGAAAATAGCTGAGATCGTGGAGCTCTAGCGGAGCCAGTGTAGGGCCCAGGCCTCCCTCCTGTACGTGGCAAAGAGGTGATCCATATGCCGCCATGCGCAGACTCTGGACTGCTGGGGCCCTGGACGCCCGGATTGCGGCCTTGTCTTCGGAGAAGTGACACACATGCACTGTGCCAGCGGAGGCTGTGGCCCAGCAGAGGGCAAAATCTTGAAAATGCGGGCTTCAGTTGACTTTGCCTGTGCTCTCCTTTGGCTGAGTGCCATCGTGTGTTTCCTAGCAGGAGAAGGCATTCGTGGAGAGAGGCGGATTCCATGTGTGCAGGCAAAGTGTGTGCTGAGATGATGAGTGGCTGGAGACCAGGGTGGACTCTTGAGACCCAGGATAGACCCCTGGCAGGTATGTGTCAATGTTTTCTGCCCATGGCACTCAGCCGGGTATTTGCATAGAATGTTCTCCGCGGAATTAGTAGTCTCCGGAGAGGCTGCTGCATGTCAGCAAGCTTCACCTGGCCAGGTCCGCCCGTGATGTAGCTCCCCAATCAATGGCTACTCTCTAGACCTTCCAGATAGACTAGCAGATCTTCTCTGCCCATGGGCAACCAGTAGAGCCAGAGGCCTTCCCCCTTTGCTCTTTCGTCTCTAGGCCCTCTGTCAGGCACTCCAAGGTGTGAAGTGACAAGGGGGAGAAGGAAGAGATTTCAGAGAACGAACACATCCAGAGAGAGACAGAGAGAGGCAAGAGATGCTGAGTGGGGATGCCTTGCGTAGTGATATCCTGAGGAAAGTGGGAAAGAGGTACCTGGCCTGCTGTGCCAATGCCCTGAAGCAGTCCGCACCAGGGGCTCCCTTGTGCCTGCGTAGCCTTTCCCAGGGTGTGCTCAAATCCTGTGGCCACTAGGTGTCATAGGTCACACTGGAGGGCCCTGTGTCATCTGCCTGGCGGGCCGGATCTCTGCCATTGGCTCAAGTCTTGTCAGCAGGCCCATCACAAGCTCCGCCCACTCTTGCGGGGGGGGACTGTCTCTATGGTGATGGCAAAGGAGTCTTAGCCCCGCCCACCTGGCCTTGACTTCACCTACCTGGCCCGCTGACCCTCACTCAGACCTCTGTGTTGCTCCAAATGAATGTCCGCCAGTGCCCGGGTGTCAGCATCTGGGATAAAGGATTCGGGACCTTGCCTGGGGCAGAAGGCAGCCTAGGTCAGCGGGTACCTGGAAGTCTACTGCCTCGTGACACTGCTGCCAGTGACAAATGGTGACTCCCACACTCACATATCGCCTGGTGGCAGAATGATAGTGATGGGCGGAGAAACATGGCTCCGGAGCACACGTTCCGTGGGGCACCAGCCAAAGCAAAGGCCAGGGCCGGTAGTGGACGTCGTGGAGCTGAATGGCGAGCCAGTGAAGGGCCCAAGGGTCCCTCCTGTATGTGGCGAACAGGTCATCCGTGTCCCCACGTCCATAAACCATGGGACTGCTGGGGCCCAGGCTGCCAGGATTTCGGCCTTGCCTTCGGAGCCCGGCCACATACGCGGCCTTGCAGCGGAGGCGGGGACATGTAGACAGCCAAAATTTGGAAAATGGCAGTGTTTCCTCGAGTTCCCGGGCATCGGCCTTTTAGAGCGGCTTGCTTTTTTTCCTGGTAGGATAGGGCCCTGACGGAGAAAGGCAGGATTACGTGTGCAGGAAAGGTGTGTGCTGAGAGGGTGACGACGTTGAGACCATGTTGGGATCTTTAGTCCCAGGAGAGGCCCCTGGCGGGTGTGGGTCAGTGTTCTCTACCCATCCCACTTGGCGGGGGGAGGTTTTCACCATACAAAGCAGCAGCGGAATTATTCGTCGCCGGAGGGGTTGCATCTGCCCACAAGCTCCACCTGGCCAGGGTCCGCCCCTACTGTATTGTCCATGTCAGTCAACAGAAGCTAAGACCTTCCAGAGAGACTACCTGCTCTTCTCTACCCACGAGGAAGCAGTACAGCCAGATGCCTCCCCCGTTCCATCTCTAGGCTCTCTCTCAGGCCCCTCATACTTGTGATGTGTCTCAGGGGTAGAAGGAAGAGATTTCTCCGAATGAACACATACACAGAGGGGCCATAGATGCTGAGGAAGGGCGCCTTGCCTACTGATATCCTAGCGTAAGTGGAAAAGTGGTACCTGCCTGCTGGCCCCGTGTGTCGAACGTGTCCACATCAGGGGCTGCCTACTGTGAGGTGATTCCCCGGGTGCCCTGGATTTTGTGGCCCAAAAGAGAAGGGGCCGTCGTGTGTCCATGGGTAAAATGGAGGGCACTGCGGAAGTGGCCGCTTAGGCTGGACCTCTCCTATTGGCTCGGTGTTTGTGACCCGTCCCCGTCAGAAGTTCCGGCCAGCCTTGCGGTGGCTGTCTCCATGGTGATTGGGAAAGAAGCCTTAGGCCCCGCACTCAGCCGTCACCTGGCCTACCTGGCCTCTTTAGCCTCATCTAGACCGCTGTGTGGATGAAAGAATGAATGTCGGCCAATGACCACATGTCCTCGTTGCCTTTGAAGGATTAGGCTCCTTGCGTGGGCAGAAGACAGCCAAGGTCAGCCTGAGCCTAGACACCTAGTGACCTGTGACACTGCAGGCAGTGACAGATGTTGATTTTCATGCTCATGTATCCGCAGGTGGCGGATTCAGAGTGGTCGGAGAAGAAGTGTAAGTAGGGATGACACAGACACGAGGGCACGGGCCAAAGGTCAGGGAAAATAGCTGAGATCGTGGAGCTCTAGCGGAGCCAGTGTAGGGCCCAGGCCTCCCTCCTGTACGTGGCAAAGAGGTGATCCATATGCCGCCATGCGCAGACTCTGGACTGCTGGGGCCCTGGACGCCCGGATTGCGGCCTTGTCTTCGGAGAAGTGACACACATGCACTGTGCCAGCGGAGGCTGTGGCCCAGCAGAGGGCAAAATCTTGAAAATGCGGGCTTCAGTTGACTTTGCCTGTGCTCTCTTTTGGCTGAGTGCCATCGTGTGTTTCCTAGCAGGAGAAGGCATTCGTGGAGAGAGGCGGATTCCATGTGTGCAGGCAAAGTGTGTGCTGAGATGATGAGTGGCTGGAGACCAGGGTGGACTCTTGAGACCCAGGATAGACCCCTGGCAGGTATGTGTCAATGTTTTCTGCCCATGGCACTCAGCCGGGTATTTGCATAGAATGTTCTCCGCGGAATTAGTAGTCTCCGGAGAGGCTGCTGCATGTCAGCAAGCTTCACCTGGCCAGGTCCGCCCGTGATGTAGCTCCCCAATCAATGGCTACTCTCTAGACCTTCCAGATAGACTAGCAGATCTTCTCTGCCCATGGGCAACCAGTAGAGCCAGAGGCCTTCCCCCTTTGCTCTTTCGTCTCTAGGCCCTCTGTCAGGCACTCCAAGGTGTGAAGTGACAAGGGGGAGAAGGAAGAGATTTCAGAGAACGAACACATCCAGAGAGAGACAGAGAGAGGCAAGAGATGCTGAGTGGGGATGCCTTGCGTAGTGATATCCTGAGGAAAGTGGGAAAGAGGTACCTGGCCTGCTGTGCCAATGCCCTGAAGCAGTCCGCACCAGGGGCTCCCTTGTGCCTGCGTAGCCTTTCCCAGGGTGTGCTCAAATCCTGTGGCCACTAGGTGTCATAGGTCACACTGGAGGGCCCTGTGTCATCTGCCTGGCGGGCCGGATCTCTGCCATTGGCTCAAGTCTTGTCAGCAGGCCCATCACAAGCTCCGCCCACTCTTGCGGGGGGGGACTGTCTCTATGGTGATGGCAAAGGAGTCTTAGCCCCGCCCACCTGGCCTTGACTTCACCTACCTGGCCCGCTGACCCTCACTCAGACCTCTGTGTTGCTCCAAATGAATGTCCGCCAGTGTCCGGGTGTCAGCATCTGGGATAAAGGATTCGGGACCTTGCCTGGGGCAGAAGGCAGCCTAGGTCAGCGGGTACCTGGAAGTCTACTGCCTCGTGACACTGCTGCCAGTGACAAATGGTGACTCCCACACTCACATATCGCCTGGTGGCAGAATGATAGTGATGGGCGGAGAAACATGGCTCCGGAGCACACGTTCCGTGGGGCACCAGCCAAAGCAAAGGCCAGGGCCGGTAGTGGACGTCCTGGAGCTGAATGGCGAGCCAGTGAAGGGCCCAAGGGTCCCTCCTGTATGTGGCGAACAGGTCATCCGTGTCCCCACGTCCATAAACCATGGGACTGCTGGGGCCCAGGCTGCCAGGATTTCGGCCTTGCCTTCGGAGCCCGGCCACATACGCGGCCTTGCAGCGGAGGCGGGGACATGTAGACAGCCAAAATTTGGAAAATGGCAGTGTTTCCTCGAGTTCCCTGGCATCGGCCTTTTAGAGCGGCTTGCTTTTTTTCCTGGTAGGATAGGGCCCTGACGGAGAAAGGCAGGATTACGTGTGCAGGAAAGGTGTGTGCTGAGAGGGTGACGACGTTGAGACCATGTTGGGATCTTTAGTCCCAGGAGAGGCCCCTGGCGGGTGTGGGTCAGTGTTCTCTACCCATCCCACTTGGCGGGGGGAGGTTTTCACCATACAAAGCAGCAGCGGAATTATTCGTCGCCGGAGGGGTTGCATCTGCCCACAAGCTCCACCTGGCCAGGGTCCGCCCCTACTGTATTGTCCATGTCAGTCAACAGAAGCTAAGACCTTCCAGAGAGACTACCTGCTCTTCTCTACCCACGGGGAAGCAGTACAGCCAGATGCCTCCCCCGTTCCATCTCTAGGCTCTCTCTCAGGCCCCTCATACTTGTGATGTGTCTCAGGGGTAGAAGGAAGAGATTTCTCCGAATGAACACATACACAGAGGGGCCATAGATGCTGAGGAAGGGCGCCTTGCCTACTGATATCCTAGCGTAAGTGGAAAAGTGGTACCTGCCTGCTGGCCCCGTGTGTCGAACGTGTCCACATCAGGGGCTGCCTACTGTGAGGTGATTCCCCGGGTGCCCTGGATTTTGTGGCCCAAAAGAGAAGGGGCCGTCGTGTGTCCATGGGTAAAATGGAGGGCACTGCGGAAGTGGCCGCTTAGGCTGGACCTCTCCTATTGGCTCGGTGTTTGTGACCCGTCCCCGTCAGAAGTTCCGGCCAGCCTTGCGGTGGCTGTCTCCATGGTGATTGGGAAAGAAGCCTTAGGCCCCGCACTCAGCCGTCACCTGGCCTACCTGGCCTCTTTAGCCTCATCTAGACCGCTGTGTGGATGAAAGAATGAATGTCGGCCAATGACCACATGTCCTCGTTGCCTTTGAAGGATTAGGCTCCTTGCCTGGGCAGAAGACAGCCAAGGTCAGCCTGAGCCTAGACACCTAGTGACCTGTGACACTGCAGGCAGTGACAGATGTTGATTTTCATGCTCATGTATCCGCAGGTGGCGGATTCAGAGTGGTCGGAGAAGAAGTGTAAGTAGGGATGACACAGACACGAGGGCACGGGCCAAAGGTCAGGGAAAATAGCTGAGATCGTGGAGCTCTAGCGGAGCCAGTGTAGGGCCCAGGCCTCCCTCCTGTACGTGGCAAAGAGGTGATCCATATGCCGCCATGCGCAGACTCTGGACTGCTGGGGCCCTGGACGCCCGGATTGCGGCCTTGTCTTCGGAGAAGTGACACACATGCACTGTGCCAGCGGAGGCTGTGGCCCAGCAGAGGGCAAAATCTTGAAAATGCGGGCTTCAGTTGACTTTGCCTGTGCTCTCCTTTGGCTGAGTGCCATCGTGTGTTTCCTAGCAGGAGAAGGCATTCGTGGAGAGAGGCGGATTCCATGTGTGCAGGCAAAGTGTGTGCTGAGATGATGAGTGGCTGGAGACCAGGGTGGACTCTTGAGACCCAGGATAGACCCCTGGCAGGTATGTGTCAATGTTTTCTGCCCATGGCACTCAGCCGGGTATTTGCATAGAATGTTCTCCGCGGAATTAGTAGTCTCCGGAGAGGCTGCTGCATGTCAGCAAGCTTCACCTGGCCAGGTCCGCCCGTGATGTAGCTCCCCAATCAATGGCTACTCTCTAGACCTTCCAGATAGACTAGCAGATCTTCTCTGCCCATGGGCAACCAGTAGAGCCAGAGGCCTTCCCCCTTTGCTCTTTCGTCTCTAGGCCCTCTGTCAGGCACTCCAAGGTGTGAAGTGACAAGGGGGAGAAGGAAGAGATTTCAGAGAACGAACACATCCAGAGAGAGACAGAGAGAGGCAAGAGATGCTGAGTGGGGATGCCTTGCGTAGTGATATCCTGAGGAAAGTGGGAAAGAGGTACCTGGCCTGCTGTGCCAATGCCCTGAAGCAGTCCGCACCAGGGGCTCCCTTGTGCCTGCGTAGCCTTTCCCAGGGTGTGCTCAAATCCTGTGGCCACTAGGTGTCATAGGTCACACTGGAGGGCCCTGTGTCATCTGCCTGGCGGGCCGGATCTCTGCCATTGGCTCAAGTCTTGTCAGCAGGCCCATCACAAGCTCCGCCCACTCTTGCGGGGGGGGACTGTCTCTATGGTGATGGCAAAGGAGTCTTAGCCCCGCCCACCTGGCCTTGACTTCACCTACCTGGCCCGCTGACCCTCACTCAGACCTCTGTGTTGCTCCAAATGAATGTCCGCCAGTGCCCGGGTGTCAGCATCTGGGATAAAGGATTCGGGACCTTGCCTGGGGCAGAAGGCAGCCTAGGTCAGCGGGTACCTGGAAGTCTACTGCCTCGTGACACTGCTGCCAGTGACAAATGGTGACTCCCACACTCACATATCGCCTGGTGGCAGAATGATAGTGATGGGCGGAGAAACATGGCTCCGGAGCACACGTTCCGTGGGGCACCAGCCAAAGCAAAGGCCAGGGCCGGTAGTGGACGTCGTGGAGCTGAATGGCGAGCCAGTGAAGGGCCCAAGGGTCCCTCCTGTATGTGGCGAACAGGTCATCCGTGTCCCCACGTCCATAAACCATGGGACTGCTGGGGCCCAGGCTGCCAGGATTTCGGCCTTGCCTTCGGAGCCCGGCCACATACGCGGCCTTGCAGCGGAGGCGGGGACATGTAGACAGCCAAAATTTGGAAAATGGCAGTGTTTCCTCGAGTTCCCGGGCATCGGCCTTTTAGAGCGGCTTGCTTTTTTTCCTGGTAGGATAGGGCCCTGACGGAGAAAGGCAGGATTACGTGTGCAGGAAAGGTGTGTGCTGAGAGGGTGACGACGTTGAGACCATGTTGGGATCTTTAGTCCCAGGAGAGGCCCCTGGCGGGTGTGGGTCAGTGTTCTCTACCCATCCCACTTGGCGGGGGGAGGTTTTCACCATACAAAGCAGCAGCGGAATTATTCGTCGCCGGAGGGGTTGCATCTGCCCACAAGCTCCACCTGGCCAGGGTCCGCCCCTACTGTATTGTCCATGTCAGTCAACAGAAGCTAAGACCTTCCAGAGAGACTACCTGCTCTTCTCTACCCACGAGGAAGCAGTACAGCCAGATGCCTCCCCCGTTCCATCTCTAGGCTCTCTCTCAGGCCCCTCATACTTGTGATGTGTCTCAGGGGTAGAAGGAAGAGATTTCTCCGAATGAACACATACACAGAGGGGCCATAGATGCTGAGGAAGGGCGCCTTGCCTACTGATATCCTAGCGTAAGTGGAAAAGTGGTACCTGCCTGCTGGCCCCGTGTGTCGAACGTGTCCACATCAGGGGCTGCCTACTGTGAGGTGATTCCCCGGGTGCCCTGGATTTTGTGGCCCAAAAGAGAAGGGGCCGTCGTGTGTCCATGGGTAAAATGGAGGGCACTGCGGAAGTGGCCGCTTAGGCTGGACCTCTCCTATTGGCTCGGTGTTTGTGACCCGTCCCCGTCAGAAGTTCCGGCCAGCCTTGCGGTGGCTGTCTCCATGGTGATTGGGAAAGAAGCCTTAGGCCCCGCACTCAGCCGTCACCTGGCCTACCTGGCCTCTTTAGCCTCATCTAGACCGCTGTGTGGATGAAAGAATGAATGTCGGCCAATGACCACATGTCCTCGTTGCCTTTGAAGGATTAGGCTCCTTGCGTGGGCAGAAGACAGCCAAGGTCAGCCTGAGCCTAGACACCTAGTGACCTGTGACACTGCAGGCAGTGACAGATGTTGATTTTCATGCTCATGTATCCGCAGGTGGCGGATTCAGAGTGGTCGGAGAAGAAGTGTAAGTAGGGATGACACAGACACGAGGGCACGGGCCAAAGGTCAGGGAAAATAGCTGAGATCGTGGAGCTCTAGCGGAGCCAGTGTAGGGCCCAGGCCTCCCTCCTGTACGTGGCAAAGAGGTGATCCATATGCCGCCATGCGCAGACTCTGGACTGCTGGGGCCCTGGACGCCCGGATTGCGGCCTTGTCTTCGGAGAAGTGACACACATGCACTGTGCCAGCGGAGGCTGTGGCCCAGCAGAGGGCAAAATCTTGAAAATGCGGGCTTCAGTTGACTTTGCCTGTGCTCTCTTTTGGCTGAGTGCCATCGTGTGTTTCCTAGCAGGAGAAGGCATTCGTGGAGAGAGGCGGATTCCATGTGTGCAGGCAAAGTGTGTGCTGAGATGATGAGTGGCTGGAGACCAGGGTGGACTCTTGAGACCCAGGATAGACCCCTGGCAGGTATGTGTCAATGTTTTCTGCCCATGGCACTCAGCCGGGTATTTGCATAGAATGTTCTCCGCGGAATTAGTAGTCTCCGGAGAGGCTGCTGCATGTCAGCAAGCTTCACCTGGCCAGGTCCGCCCGTGATGTAGCTCCCCAATCAATGGCTACTCTCTAGACCTTCCAGATAGACTAGCAGATCTTCTCTGCCCATGGGCAACCAGTAGAGCCAGAGGCCTTCCCCCTTTGCTCTTTCGTCTCTAGGCCCTCTGTCAGGCACTCCAAGGTGTGAAGTGACAAGGGGGAGAAGGAAGAGATTTCAGAGAACGAACACATCCAGAGAGAGACAGAGAGAGGCAAGAGATGCTGAGTGGGGATGCCTTGCGTAGTGATATCCTGAGGAAAGTGGGAAAGAGGTACCTGGCCTGCTGTGCCAATGCCCTGAAGCAGTCCGCACCAGGGGCTCCCTTGTGCCTGCGTAGCCTTTCCCAGGGTGTGCTCAAATCCTGTGGCCACTAGGTGTCATAGGTCACACTGGAGGGCCCTGTGTCATCTGCCTGGCGGGCCGGATCTCTGCCATTGGCTCAAGTCTTGTCAGCAGGCCCATCACAAGCTCCGCCCACTCTTGCGGGGGGGGACTGTCTCTATGGTGATGGCAAAGGAGTCTTAGCCCCGCCCACCTGGCCTTGACTTCACCTACCTGGCCCGCTGACCCTCACTCAGACCTCTGTGTTGCTCCAAATGAATGTCCGCCAGTGTCCGGGTGTCAGCATCTGGGATAAAGGATTCGGGACCTTGCCTGGGGCAGAAGGCAGCCTAGGTCAGCGGGTACCTGGAAGTCTACTGCCTCGTGACACTGCTGCCAGTGACAAATGGTGACTCCCACACTCACATATCGCCTGGTGGCAGAATGATAGTGATGGGCGGAGAAACATGGCTCCGGAG
Organism: Loxodonta africana; assembly: GCF_030014295.1. NCBI lineage: Eukaryota > Metazoa > Chordata > Mammalia > Proboscidea > Elephantidae > Loxodonta > Loxodonta africana. The sequence goes on along the minus strand of NW_026975324.1, from coordinate 37,538 downwards.
CACACGTTCCGTGGGGCACCAGCCAAAGCAAAGGCCAGGGCCGGTAGTGGACGTCCTGGAGCTGAATGGCGAGCCAGTGAAGGGCCCAAGGGTCCCTCCTGTATGTGGCGAACAGGTCATCCGTGTCCCCACGTCCATAAACCATGGGACTGCTGGGGCCCAGGCTGCCAGGATTTCGGCCTTGCCTTCGGAGCCCGGCCACATACGCGGCCTTGCAGCGGAGGCGGGGACATGTAGACAGCCAAAATTTGGAAAATGGCAGTGTTTCCTCGAGTTCCCTGGCATCGGCCTTTTAGAGCGGCTTGCTTTTTTTCCTGGTAGGATAGGGCCCTGACGGAGAAAGGCAGGATTACGTGTGCAGGAAAGGTGTGTGCTGAGAGGGTGACGACGTTGAGACCATGTTGGGATCTTTAGTCCCAGGAGAGGCCCCTGGCGGGTGTGGGTCAGTGTTCTCTACCCATCCCACTTGGCGGGGGGAGGTTTTCACCATACAAAGCAGCAGCGGAATTATTCGTCGCCGGAGGGGTTGCATCTGCCCACAAGCTCCACCTGGCCAGGGTCCGCCCCTACTGTATTGTCCATGTCAGTCAACAGAAGCTAAGACCTTCCAGAGAGACTACCTGCTCTTCTCTACCCACGGGGAAGCAGTACAGCCAGATGCCTCCCCCGTTCCATCTCTAGGCTCTCTCTCAGGCCCCTCATACTTGTGATGTGTCTCAGGGGTAGAAGGAAGAGATTTCTCCGAATGAACACATACACAGAGGGGCCATAGATGCTGAGGAAGGGCGCCTTGCCTACTGATATCCTAGCGTAAGTGGAAAAGTGGTACCTGCCTGCTGGCCCCGTGTGTCGAACGTGTCCACATCAGGGGCTGCCTACTGTGAGGTGATTCCCCGGGTGCCCTGGATTTTGTGGCCCAAAAGAGAAGGGGCCGTCGTGTGTCCATGGGTAAAATGGAGGGCACTGCGGAAGTGGCCGCTTAGGCTGGACCTCTCCTATTGGCTCGGTGTTTGTGACCCGTCCCCGTCAGAAGTTCCGGCCAGCCTTGCGGTGGCTGTCTCCATGGTGATTGGGAAAGAAGCCTTAGGCCCCGCACTCAGCCGTCACCTGGCCTACCTGGCCTCTTTAGCCTCATCTAGACCGCTGTGTGGATGAAAGAATGAATGTCGGCCAATGACCACATGTCCTCGTTGCCTTTGAAGGATTAGGCTCCTTGCCTGGGCAGAAGACAGCCAAGGTCAGCCTGAGCCTAGACACCTAGTGACCTGTGACACTGCAGGCAGTGACAGATGTTGATTTTCATGCTCATGTATCCGCAGGTGGCGGATTCAGAGTGGTCGGAGAAGAAGTGTAAGTAGGGATGACACAGACACGAGGGCACGGGCCAAAGGTCAGGGAAAATAGCTGAGATCGTGGAGCTCTAGCGGAGCCAGTGTAGGGCCCAGGCCTCCCTCCTGTACGTGGCAAAGAGGTGATCCATATGCCGCCATGCGCAGACTCTGGACTGCTGGGGCCCTGGACGCCCGGATTGCGGCCTTGTCTTCGGAGAAGTGACACACATGCACTGTGCCAGCGGAGGCTGTGGCCCAGCAGAGGGCAAAATCTTGAAAATGCGGGCTTCAGTTGACTTTGCCTGTGCTCTCCTTTGGCTGAGTGCCATCGTGTGTTTCCTAGCAGGAGAAGGCATTCGTGGAGAGAGGCGGATTCCATGTGTGCAGGCAAAGTGTGTGCTGAGATGATGAGTGGCTGGAGACCAGGGTGGACTCTTGAGACCCAGGATAGACCCCTGGCAGGTATGTGTCAATGTTTTCTGCCCATGGCACTCAGCCGGGTATTTGCATAGAATGTTCTCCGCGGAATTAGTAGTCTCCGGAGAGGCTGCTGCATGTCAGCAAGCTTCACCTGGCCAGGTCCGCCCGTGATGTAGCTCCCCAATCAATGGCTACTCTCTAGACCTTCCAGATAGACTAGCAGATCTTCTCTGCCCATGGGCAACCAGTAGAGCCAGAGGCCTTCCCCCTTTGCTCTTTCGTCTCTAGGCCCTCTGTCAGGCACTCCAAGGTGTGAAGTGACAAGGGGGAGAAGGAAGAGATTTCAGAGAACGAACACATCCAGAGAGAGACAGAGAGAGGCAAGAGATGCTGAGTGGGGATGCCTTGCGTAGTGATATCCTGAGGAAAGTGGGAAAGAGGTACCTGGCCTGCTGTGCCAATGCCCTGAAGCAGTCCGCACCAGGGGCTCCCTTGTGCCTGCGTAGCCTTTCCCAGGGTGTGCTCAAATCCTGTGGCCACTAGGTGTCATAGGTCACACTGGAGGGCCCTGTGTCATCTGCCTGGCGGGCCGGATCTCTGCCATTGGCTCAAGTCTTGTCAGCAGGCCCATCACAAGCTCCGCCCACTCTTGCGGGGGGGGACTGTCTCTATGGTGATGGCAAAGGAGTCTTAGCCCCGCCCACCTGGCCTTGACTTCACCTACCTGGCCCGCTGACCCTCACTCAGACCTCTGTGTTGCTCCAAATGAATGTCCGCCAGTGCCCGGGTGTCAGCATCTGGGATAAAGGATTCGGGACCTTGCCTGGGGCAGAAGGCAGCCTAGGTCAGCGGGTACCTGGAAGTCTACTGCCTCGTGACACTGCTGCCAGTGACAAATGGTGACTCCCACACTCACATATCGCCTGGTGGCAGAATGATAGTGATGGGCGGAGAAACATGGCTCCGGAGCACACGTTCCGTGGGGCACCAGCCAAAGCAAAGGCCAGGGCCGGTAGTGGACGTCGTGGAGCTGAATGGCGAGCCAGTGAAGGGCCCAAGGGTCCCTCCTGTATGTGGCGAACAGGTCATCCGTGTCCCCACGTCCATAAACCATGGGACTGCTGGGGCCCAGGCTGCCAGGATTTCGGCCTTGCCTTCGGAGCCCGGCCACATACGCGGCCTTGCAGCGGAGGCGGGGACATGTAGACAGCCAAAATTTGGAAAATGGCAGTGTTTCCTCGAGTTCCCTGGCATCGGCCTTTTAGAGCGGCTTGCTTTTTCTCCTGGTAGGAGAGGGCCCTGACGGAGAAAGGCAGGATTACGTGTGCAGGAAAGGTGTGTGCTGAGAGGGTGACGACGTTGAGACCATGTTGGGATCTTTAGTCCCAGGAGAGGCCCCTGGCGGGTGTGGGTCAGTGTTCTCTACCCATCCCACTTGGCGGGGGGAGGTTTTCACCATACAAAGCAGCAGCGGAATTATTCGTCGCCGGAGGGGTTGCATCTGCCCACAAGCTCCACCTGGCCAGGGTCCGCCCCTACTGTATTGTCCATGTCAGTCAACAGAAGCTAAGACCTTCCAGAGAGACTACCTGCTCTTCTCTACCCACGGGGAAGCAGTACAGCCAGAAGCCTCCCCTGTTCCATCTCTAGGCTCTCTCTCAGGCCCCTCATACTTGTGATGTGTCTCAGGGGTAGAAGGAAGAGATTTCTCCGAATGAACACATACACAGAGGGGCCATAGATGCTGAGGAAGGGCGCCTTGCCTACCGATATCCTAGCGTAAGTGGAAAAGTGGTACCTGCCTGCTGGCCCCGTGTGTCCAACGTGTCCACATCAGGGGCTGCCTACTGTGAGGTGATTCCCTGGGTGCCCTGGATTTTGTGGCCCAAAAGAGAAGGGGCCGTCGTGTGTCCATGGGTAAAATGGAGGGCACTGCGGAAGTGGGCGCTTAGGCTGGACCTCTCCTATTGGCTCGGTGTTTGTGACCCGTCCCCGTCAGAAGTTCCGGCCAGCCTTGCGGTGGCTGTCTCCATGGTGATTGGGAAAGAAGCCTTAGGCCCCGCACTCAGCCGTCACCTGGCCTACCTGGCCTCTTTAGCCTCATCTAGACCGCTGTGTGGATGAAAGAATGAATGTCGGCCAATGACCACATGTCCTCGTTGCCTTTGAAGGATTAGGCTCCTTGCCTGGGCAGAAGACAGCCAAGGTCAGCCTGAGCCTAGACACCTAGTGACCTGTGACACTGCAGGCAGTGACAGATGTTGATTTTCATGCTCATGTATCCGCAGGTGGCGGATTCAGAGTGGTCGGAGAAGAAGTGTAAGTAGGGATGACACAGACACGAGGGCACGGGCCAAAGGTCAGGGAAAATAGCTGAGATCGTGGAGCTCTAGCGGAGCCAGTGTAGGGCCCAGGCCTCCCTCCTGTACGTGGCAAAGAGGTGATCCATATGCCGCCATGCGCAGACTCTGGACTGCTGGGGCCCTGGACGCCCGGATTGCGGCCTTGTCTTCGGAGAAGTGACTCACATGCACTGTGCCAGCGGAGGCTGTGGCCCAGCAGAGGGCAAAATCTTGATAATGGGGGCTTCAGTTGACTTTGCCTGTGCTCTCCTTTGGCTGAGTGCCATCGTGTGTTTCCTACCAGGAGAAGGTATTCGTGGAGAGAGGCGGATTCCATGTGTGCAGGCAAAGTGTGTGCTGAGATGATGAGTGGCTGGAGACCAGGGTGGATTCTTGAGACCCAGGATAGACCCCTGGCAGGTATGTGTCAATGTTTCTGCCCATGGCACTCAGCCGGGTATTTGCATAGAATGTTCTCCGCGGAATTAGTAGTCTCCGGAGAGGCTGCTGCATGTCAGCAAGCTTCACCTGGCCAGGTCCGCCCGTGATGTAGCTCCCCAATCAATGGCTACTCTCTAGACCTTCCAGATAGACTAGCAGATCTTCTCTGCCCATGGGCAACCAGTAGAGCCAGAGGCTTTCCCCTTTGCTCTTTCGTCTCTAGGCCCTCTGTCAGGCACTCCAAGGTGTGAAGTGACAAGGGGGAGAAGGAAGAGATTTCAGAGAACGAACACATCCAGAGAGAGACAGAGAGAGGCAAGAGGTGCTGAGTGGGGATGCCTTGCGTAGTGATATCCTGAGGAAAGTGGGAAAGAGGTACCTGGCCTGCTGTGCCAATGCCCTGAAGCAGTCCGCACCAGGGGCTCCCTTGTGCCTGCGTAGCCTTTCCCAGGGTGTGCTCAAATCCTGTGGCCACTAGGTGTCATAGGTCACACTGGAGGGCCCTGTGTCATCTGCCTGGCGGGCCGGATCTCTGGCATTGGCTCAAGTCTTGTCAGCAGGCCCATCACAAGCTCCGGCCACTCTTGCGGGGGGGGACTGTCTCTATGGTGATGGCAAAGGAGTCTTAGCCCCGCCCACCTGGCTTTGACTTCACCTACCTGGCCCGCTGACCCTCACTCAGACCTCTGTGTTGCTCCAAATGAATGTCCGCCAGTGCCCGGGTGTCAGCATCTGGGATAAAGGATTCGGGACCTTGCCTGGGGCAGAAGGCAGCCTAGGTCAGCGGGTACCTGGAAGTCTACTGCCTCGTGACACTGCTGCCAGTGACAAATGGTGACTCCCACACTCACATATCGCCTGGTGGCAGAATGATAGTGATGGGCGGAGAAACATGGCTCCGGAGCACACGTTCCGTGGGGCACCAGCCAAAGCAAAGGCCAGGGCCGGTAGTGGACGTCGTGGAGCTGAATGGCGAGCCAGTGAAGGGACCAAGAGTCCCTCCTGTATGTGGCGAACAGGTCATCCGTGTCCCCACGTCCATAAACCATGGGACTGCTGGGGCCCAGGCTGCCAGGATTTCGGCCTTGCCTTCGGAGCCCAGCCACATACGCGGCCTTGCAGCGGAGGCGGGGACATGTAGACAGCCAAAATTTGGAAAATGGCAGTGTTTCCTCGAGTTCCCTGGCATCGGCCTTTTTGAGCGGCTTGCTTTTTCTCCTGGTAGGAGAGGGCCCTGACGGAGAAAGGCAGGATTACGTGTGCAGGAAAGGTGTGTGCTGAGAGGGTGACGACGTTGAGACCATGTTGGGATCTTTAGTCCCAGGAGAGGCCCCTGGCGGGTGTGGGTCAGTGTTGTCTACCCATCCCACTTGGCGGGGGGAGGTTTTCACCATACAAAGCAGCAGCGGAATTATTCGTCGCCGGAGGGGTTGCATCTGCCCACAAGCTCCACCTGGCCAGGGTCCGCCCCTACTGTATTGTCCATGTCAGTCAACAGAAGCTAAGACCTTCCAGAGAGACTACCTGCTCTTCTCTACCCACGGGGAAGCAGTACAGCCAGAAGCCTCCCCCGTTCCATCTCTAGGCTCTCTCTCAGGCCCCTCATACTTGTGATGTGTCTCAGGGGTAGAAGGAAGAGATTTCTCCGAATGAACACATACACAGAGGGGCCATAGATGCTGAGGAAGGGCGCCTTGCCTACCGATATCCTAGCGTAAGTGGAAAAGTGGTACCTGCCTGCTGGCCCCGTGTGTCGAACGTGTCCACATCAGGGGCTGCCTACTGTGAGGTGATTCCCCGGGTGCCCTGGATTTTGTGGCCCAAAAGAGAAGGGGCCGTCGTGTGTCCATGGGTAAAATGGAGGGCACTACGGAAGTGGCCGCTTAGGATGGACCTCTCCTATTGGCTCGGTGTTTGTGACCCGTCCCCGTCAGAAGTTCCGGCCAGCCTTGCGGTGGCTGTCTCCATGGTGATTGGGAAAGAAGCCTTAGGCCCCGCACTCAGCCGTCACCTGGCCTACCTTGCCTCTTTAGCCTCATCTAGACCGCTGTGTGGATGAAAGAATGAATGTCGGCCAATGACCACATGTCCTCGTTGCCTTTGAAGGATTAGGCTCCTTGCCTGGGCAGAAGACAGCCAAGGTCAGCCTGAGCCTAGACACCTAGTGACCTGTGACACTGCAGGCAGTGACAGATGTTGATTTTCATGCTCATGTATCCGCAGGTGGCGGATTCAGAGTGGTCGGAGAAGAAGTGTAAGTAGGGATGACACAGACACGAGGGCACGGGCCAAAGGTCAGGGAAAATAGCTGAGATCGTGGAGCTCTAGCGGAGCCAGTGTAGGGCCCAGGCCTCCCTCCTCTACGTGGCAAAGAGGTGATCCATATGCCGCCATGCGCAGACTCTGGACTGCTGGGGCCCTGGACGCCCGGATTGCGGCCTTGTCTTCGGAGAAGTGACACACATGCACTGTGCCAGCGGAGGCTGTGGCCCAGCAGAGGGCAAAATCTTGATAATGGGGGCTTCAGTTGACTTTGCCTGTGCTCTCCTTTGGCTGAGTGCCATCGTGTGTTTCCTAGCAGGAGAAGGCATTCGTGGAGAGAGGCGGATTCCATGTGTGCAGGCAAAGTGTGTGCTGAGATGATGAGTGGCTGGAGACCAGGGTGGACTCTTGAGACCCAGGATAGACCCCTGGCAGGTATGTGTCAATGTTTTCTGCCCATGGCACTCAGCCGGGTATTTGCATAGAATGTTCTCCGCGGAATTAGTAGTCTCCGGAGAGGCTGCTGCATGTCAGCAAGCTTCACCTGGCCAGGTCCGCCCGTGATGTAGCTCCCCAATCAATGGCTACTCTCTAGACCTTCCAGATAGACTAGCAGATCTTCTCTGCCCATGGGCAACCAGTAGAGCCAGAGGCCTTCCCCCTTTGCTCTTTCGTCTCTAGGCCCTCTGTCAGGCACTCCAAGGTGTGAAGTGACAAGGGGGAGAAGGAAGAGATTTCAGAGAACGAACACATCCAGAGAGAGACAGAGAGAGGCAAGAGATGCTGAGTGGGGATGCCTTGCGTAGTGATATCCTGAGGAAAGTGGGAAAGAGGTACCTGGCCTGCTGTGCCAATGCCCTGAAGCAGTCCGCACCAGGGGCTCCCTTGTGCCTGCGTAGCCTTTCCCAGGGTGTGCTCAAATCCTGTGGCCACTAGGTGTCATAGGTCACACTGGAGGGCCCTGTGTCATCTGCCTGGCGGGCCGGATCTCTGCCATTGGCTCAAGTCTTGTCAGCAGGCCCATCACAAGCTCCGGCCACTCTTGTGGGGGGGGACTGTCTCTATGGTGATGGCAAAGGAGTCTTAGCCCCGCCCACCTGGCCTTGACTTCACCTACCTGGCCCGCTGACCCTCACTCAGACCTCTGTGTTGCTCCAAATGAATGTCCGCCAGTGCCCGGGTGTCAGCATCTGGGATAAAGGATTCGGGACCTTGCCTGGGGCAGAAGGCAGCCTAGGTCAGCGGGTACCTGGAAGTCTACTGCCTCGTGACACTGCTGCCAGTGACAAATGGTGACTCCCACACTCACATATCGCCTGGTGGCAGAATGATAGTGATGGGCGGAGAAACATGGCTCCGGAGCACACGTTCCGTGGGGCACCAGCCAAAGCAAAGGCCAGGGCCGGTAGTGGACGTCGTGGAGCTGAATGGCGAGCCAGTGAAGGGCCCAAGGGTCCCTCCTGTATGTGGCGAACAGGTCATCCGTGTCCCCACGTCCATAAACCATGGGACTGCTGGGGCCCAGGCTGCCAGGATTTCGGCCTTGCCTTCGGAGCCCGGCCACATACGCGGCCTTGCAGCGGAGGCGGGGACATGTAGACAGCCAAAATTTGGAAAATGGCAGTGTTTCCTCGAGTTCCCTGGCATCGGCCTTTTTGAGCGGCTTGCTTTTTCTCCTGGTAGGAGAGGGCCCTGACGGAGAAAGGCAGGATTACGTGTGCAGGAAAGGTGTGTGCTGAGAGGGTGACGACGTTGAGACCATGTTGGGATCTTTAGTCCCAGGAGAGGCCCCTGGCGGGTGTGGGTCAGTGTTGTCTACCCATCCCACTTGGCGGGGGGAGGTTTTCACCATACAAAGCAGCAGCGGAATTATTCGTCGCCGGAGGGGTTGCATCTGCCCACAAGCTCCACCTGGCCAGGGTCCGCCCCTACTGTATTGTCCATGTCAGTCAACAGAAGCTAAGACCTTCCAGAGAGACTACCTGCTCTTCTCTACCCACGGGGAAGCAGTACAGCCAGAAGCCTCCCCCGTTCCATCTCTAGGCTCTCTCTCAGGCCCCTCATACTTGTGATGTGTCTCAGGGGTAGAAGGAAGAGATTTCTCCGAATGAACACATACACAGAGGGGCCATAGATGCTGAGGAAGGGCGCCTTGCCTACCGATATCCTAGCGTAAGTGGAAAAGTGGTACCTGCCTGCTGGCCCCGTGTGTCGAACGTGTCCACATCAGGGGCTGCCTACTGTGAGGTGATTCCCCGGGTGCCCTGGATTTTGTGGCCCAAAAGAGAAGGGGCCGTCGTGTGTCCATGGGTAAAATGGAGGGCACTGCGGAAGTGGCCGCTTAGGCTGGACCTCTCCTATTGGCTCGGTGTTTGTGACCCGTCCCCGTCAGAAGTTCCGGCCAGCCTTGCGGTGGCTGTCTCCATGGTGATTGGGAAAGAAGCCTTAGGCCCCGCACTCAGCCGTCACCTGGCCTACCTTGCCTCTTTAGCCTCATCTAGACCGCTGTGTGGATGAAAGAATGAATGTCGGCCAATGACCACATGTCCTCGTTGCCTTTGAAGGATTAGGCTCCTTGCCTGGGCAGAAGACAGCCAAGGTCAGCCTGAGCCTAGACACCTAGTGACCTGTGACACTGCAGGCAGTGACAGATGTTGATTTTCATGCTCATGTATCCGCAGGTGGCGGATTCAGAGTGGTCGGAGAAGAAGTGTAAGTAGGGATGACACAGACACGAGGGCACGGGCCAAAGGTCAGGGAAAATAGCTGAGATCGTGGAGCTCTAGCGGAGCCAGTGTAGGGCCCAGGCCTCCCTCCTGTACGTGGCAAAGAGGTGATCCATATGCCGCCATGCGCAGACTCTGGACTGCTGGGGCCCTGGACGCCCGGATTGCGGCCTTGTCTTCGGAGAAGTGACACACATGCACTGTGCCAGCGGAGGCTGTGGCCCAGCAGAGGGCAAAATCTTGAAAATGCGGGCTTCAGTTGACTTTGCCTGTGCTCTCCTTTGGCTGAGTGCCATCGTGTGTTTCCTAGCAGGAGAAGGCATTCGTGGAGAGAGGCGGATTCCATGTGTGCAGGCAAAGTGTGTGCTGAGATGATGAGTGGCTGGAGACCAGGGTGGACTCTTGAGACCCAGGATAGACCCCTGGCAGGTATGTGTCAATGTTTTCTGCCCATGGCACTCAGCCGGGTATTTGCATAGAATGTTCTCCGCGGAATTAGTAGTCTCCGGAGAGGCTGCTGCATGTCAGCAAGCTTCACCTGGCCAGGTCCGCCCGTGATGTAGCTCCCCAATCAATGGCTACTCTCTAGACCTTCCAGATAGACTAGCAGATCTTCTCTGCCCATGGGCAACCAGTAGAGCCAGAGGCCTTCCCCCTTTGCTCTTTCGTCTCTAGGCCCTCTGTCAGGCACTCCAAGGTGTGAAGTGACAAGGGGGAGAAGGAAGAGATTTCAGAGAACGAACACATCCAGAGAGAGACAGAGAGAGGCAAGAGATGCTGAGTGGGGATGCCTTGCGTAGTGATATCCTGAGGAAAGTGGGAAAGAGGTACCTGGCCTGCTGTGCCAATGCCCTGAAGCAGTCCGCACCAGGGGCTCCCTTGTGCCTGCGTAGCCTTTCCCAGGGTGTGCTCAAATCCTGTGGCCACTAGGTGTCATAGGTCACACTGGAGGGCCCTGTGTCATCTGCCTGGCGGGCCGGATCTCTGCCATTGGCTCAAGTCTTGTCAGCAGGCCCATCACAAGCTCCGGCCACTCTTGCGGGGGGGGACTGTCTCTATGGTGATGGCAAAGGAGTCTTAGCCCCGCCCACCTGGCCTTGACTTCACCTACCTGGCCCGCTGACCCTCACTCAGACCTCTGTGTTGCTCCAAATGAATGTCCGCCAGTGCCCGGGTGTCAGCATCTGGGGTAAAGGATTCGGGACCTTGCCTGGGGCAGAAGGCAGCCTAGGTCAGCGGGTACCTGGAAGTCTACTGCCTCGTGACACTGCTGCCAGTGACAAATGGTGACTCCCACACTCACATATCGCCTGGTGGCAGAATGATAGTGATGGGCGGAGAAACATGGCTCCGGAGCACACGTTCCGTGGGGCACCAGCCAAAGCAAAGGCCAGGGCCGGTAGTGGACGTCGTGGAGCTGAATGGCGAGCCAGTGAAGGGCCCAAGGGTCCCTCCTGTATGTGGCGAACAGGTCATCCGTGTCCCCACGTCCATAAACCATGGGACTGCTGGGGCCCAGGCTGCCAGGATTTCGGCCTTGCCTTCGGAGCCCGGCCACATACGCGGCCTTGCAGCGGAGGCGGGGACATGTAGACAGCCAAAATTTGGAAAATGGCAGTGTTTCCTCGAGTTCCCGGGCATCGGCCTTTTTGAGCGGCTTGCTTTTTCTCCTGGTAGGAGAGGGCCCTGACGGAGAAAGGCAGGATTACGTGTGCAGGAAAGGTGTGTGCTGAGAGGGTGACGACGTTGAGACCATGTTGGGATCTTTAGTCCCAGGAGAGGCCCCTGGCGGGTGTGGGTCAGTGTTGTCTACCCATCCCACTTGGCGGGGGGAGGTTTTCACCATACAAAGCAGCAGCGGAATTATTCGTCGCCGGAGGGGTTGCATCTGCCCACAAGCTCCACCTGGCCAGGGTCCGCCCCTACTGTATTGTCCATGTCAGTCAACAGAAGCTAAGACCTTCCAGAGAGACTACCTGCTCTTCTCTACCCACGGGGAAGCAGTACAGCCAGAAGCCTCCCCCGTTCCATCTCTAGGCTCTCTCTCAGGCCCCTCATACTTGTGATGTGTCTCAGGGGTAGAAGGAAGAGATTTCTCCGAATGAACACATACACAGAGGGGCCATAGATGCTGAGGAAGGGCGCCTTGCCTACCGATATCCTAGCGTAAGTGGAAAAGTGGTACCTGCCTGCTGGCCCCGTGTGTCGAACGTGTCCACATCAGGGGCTGCCTACTGTGAGGTGATTCCCCGGGTGCCCTGGATTTTGTGGCCCAAAAGAGAAGGGGCCGTCGTGTGTCCATGGGTAAAATGGAGGGCACTGCGGAAGTGGCCGCTTAGGCTGGACCTCTCCTATTGGCTCGGTGTTTGTGACCCGTCCCCGTCAGAAGTTCCGGCCAGCCTTGCGGTGGCTGTCTCCATGGTGATTGGGAAAGAAGCCTTAGGCCCCGCACTCAGCCGTCACCTGGCCTACCTGGCCTCTTTAGCCTCATCTAGACCGCTGTGTGGATGAAAGAATGAATGTCGGCCAATGACCACATGTCCTCGTTGCCTTTGAAGGATTAGGCTCCTTGCCTGGGCAGAAGACAGCCAAGGTCAGCCTGAGCCTAGACACCTAGTGACCTGTGACACTGCAGGCAGTGACAGATGTTGATTTTCATGCTCATGTATCCGCAGGTGGCGGATTCAGAGTGGTCGGAGAAGAAGTGTAAGTAGGGATGACACAGACACGAGGGCACGGGCCAAAGGTCAGGGAAAATAGCTGAGATCGTGGAGCTCTAGCGGAGCCAGTGTAGGGCCCAGGCCTCCCTCCTGTACGTGGCAAAGAGGTGATCCATATGCCGCCATGCGCAGACTCTGGACTGCTGGGGCCCTGGACGCCCGGATTGCGGCCTTGTCTTCGGAGAAGTGACACACATGCACTGTGCCAGCGGAGGCTGTGGCCCAGCAGAGGGCAAAATCTTGAAAATGCGGGCTTCAGTTGACTTTGCCTGTGCTCTCCTTTGGCTGAGTGCCATCGTGTGTTTCCTAGCAGGAGAAGGCATTCGTGGAGAGAGGCGGATTCCATGTGTGCAGGCAAAGTGTGTGCTGAGATGATGAGTGGCTGGAGACCAGGGTGGACTCTTGAGACCCAGGATAGACCCCTGGCAGGTATGTGTCAATGTTTTCTGCCCATGGCACTCAGCCGGGTATTTGCATAGAATGTTCTCCGCGGAATTAGTAGTCTCCGGAGAGGCTGCTGCATGTCAGCAAGCTTCACCTGGCCAGGTCCGCCCGTGATGTAGCTCCCCAATCAATGGCTACTCTCTAGACCTTCCAGATAGACTAGCAGATCTTCTCTGCCCATGGGCAACCAGTAGAGCCAGAGGCCTTCCCCCTTTGCTCTTTCGTCTCTAGGCCCTCTGTCAGGCACTCCAAGGTGTGAAGTGACAAGGGGGAGAAGGAAGAGATTTCAGAGAACGAACACATCCAGAGAGAGACAGAGAGAGGCAAGAGATGCTGAGTGGGGATGCCTTGCGTAGTGATATCCTGAGGAAAGTGGGAAAGAGGTACCTGGCCTGCTGTGCCAATGCCCTGAAGCAGTCCGCACCAGGGGCTCCCTTGTGCCTGCGTAGCCTTTCCCAGGGTGTGCTCAAATCCTGTGGCCACTAGGTGTCATAGGTCACACTGGAGGGCCCTGTGTCATCTGCCTGGCGGGCCGGATCTCTGCCATTGGCTCAAGTCTTGTCAGCAGGCCCATCACAAGCTCCGCCCACTCTTGCGGGGGGGGACTGTCTCTATGGTGATGGCAAAGGAGTCTTAGCCCCGCCCACCTGGCCTTGACTTCACCTACCTGGCCCGCTGACCCTCACTCAGACCTCTGTGTTGCTCCAAATGAATGTCCGCCAGTGCCCGGGTGTCAGCATCTGGGATAAAGGATTCGGGACCTTGCCTGGGGCAGAAGGCAGCCTAGGTCAGCGGGTACCTGGAAGTCTACTGCCTCGTGACACTGCTGCCAGTGACAAATGGTGACTCCCACACTCACATATCGCCTGGTGGCAGAATGATAGTGATGGGCGGAGAAACATGGCTCCGGAGCACACGTTCCGTGGGGCACCAGCCAAAGCAAAGGCCAGGGCCGGTAGTGGACGTCGTGGAGCTGAATGGCGAGCCAGTGAAGGGCCCAAGGGTCCCTCCTGTATGTGGCGAACAGGTCATCCGTGTCCCCACGTCCATAAACCATGGGACTGCTGGGGCCCAGGCTGCCAGGATTTCGGCCTTGCCTTCGGAGCCCGGCCACATACGCGGCCTTGCAGCGGAGGCGGGGACATGTAGACAGCCAAAATTTGGAAAATGGCAGTGTTTCCTCGAGTTCCCGGGCATCGGCCTTTTAGAGCGGCTTGCTTTTTCTCCTGGTAGGAGAGGGCCCTGACGGAGAAAGGCAGGATTACGTGTGCAGGAAAGGTGTGTGCTGAGAGGGTGACGACGTTGAGACCATGTTGGGATCTTTAGTCCCAGGAGAGGCCCCTGGCGGGTGTGGGTCAGTGTTGTCTACCCATCCCACTTGGCGGGGGGAGGTTTTCACCATACAAAGCAGCAGCGGAATTATTCGTCGCCGGAGGGGTTGCATCTGCCCACAAGCTCCACCTGGCCAGGGTCCGCCCCTACTGTATTGTCCATGTCAGTCAACAGAAGCTAAGACCTTCCAGAGAGACTACCTGCTCTTCTCTACCCACGGGGAAGCAGTACAGCCAGAAGCCTCCCCCGTTCCATCTCTAGGCTCTCTCTCAGGCCCCTCATACTTGTGATGTGTCTCAGGGGTAGAAGGAAGAGATTTCTCCGAATGAACACATACACAGAGGGGCCATAGATGCTGAGGAAGGGCGCCTTGCCTACCGATATCCTAGCGTAAGTGGAAAAGTGGTACCTGCCTGCTGGCCCCGTGTGTCGAACGTGTCCACATCAGGGGCTGCCTACTGTGAGGTGATTCCCCGGGTGCCCTGGATTTTGTGGCCCAAAAGAGAAGGGGCCGTCGTGTGTCCATGGGTAAAATGGAGGGCACTGCGGAAGTGGCCGCTTAGGCTGGACCTCTCCTATTGGCTCGGTGTTTGTGACCCGTCCCCGTCAGAAGTTCCGGCCAGCCTTGCGGTGGCTGTCTCCATGGTGATTGGGAAAGAAGCCTTAGGCCCCGCACTCAGCCGTCACCTGGCCTACCTGGCCTCTTTAGCCTCATCTAGACCGCTGTGTGGATGAAAGAATGAATGTCGGCCAATGACCACATGTCCTCGTTGCCTTTGAAGGATTAGGCTCCTTGCCTGGGCAGAAGACAGCCAAGGTCAGCCTGAGCCTAGACACCTAGTGACCTGTGACACTGCAGGCAGTGACAGATGTTGATTTTCATGCTCATGTATCCGCAGGTGGCGGATTCAGAGTGGTCGGAGAAGAAGTGTAAGTAGGGATGACACAGACACGAGGGCACGGGCCAAAGGTCAGGGAAAATAGCTGAGATCGTGGAGCTCTAGCGGAGCCAGTGTAGGGCCCAGGCCTCCCTCCTGTACGTGGCAAAGAGGTGATCCATATGCCGCCATGCGCAGACTCTGGACTGCTGGGGCCCTGGACGCCCGGATTGCGGCCTTGTCTTCGGAGAAGTGACACACATGCACTGTGCCAGCGGAGGCTGTGGCCCAGCAGAGGGCAAAATCTTGAAAATGCGGGCTTCAGTTGACTTTGCCTGTGCTCTCCTTTGGCTGAGTGCCATCGTGTGTTTCCTAGCAGGAGAAGGCATTCGTGGAGAGAGGCGGATTCCATGTGTGCAGGCAAAGTGTGTGCTGAGATGATGAGTGGCTGGAGACCAGGGTGGACTCTTGAGACCCAGGATAGACCCCTGGCAGGTATGTGTCAATGTTTTCTGCCCATGGCACTCAGCCGGGTATTTGCATAGAATGTTCTCCGCGGAATTAGTAGTCTCCGGAGAGGCTGCTGCATGTCAGCAAGCTTCACCTGGCCAGGTCCGCCCGTGATGTAGCTCCCCAATCAATGGCTACTCTCTAGACCTTCCAGATAGACTAGCAGATCTTCTCTGCCCATGGGCAACCAGTAGAGCCAGAGGCCTTCCCCCTTTGCTCTTTCGTCTCTAGGCCCTCTGTCAGGCACTCCAAGGTGTGAAGTGACAAGGGGGAGAAGGAAGAGATTTCAGAGAACGAACACATCCAGAGAGAGACAGAGAGAGGCAAGAGATGCTGAGTGGGGATGCCTTGCGTAGTGATATCCTGAGGAAAGTGGGAAAGAGGTACCTGGCCTGCTGTGCCAATGCCCTGAAGCAGTCCGCACCAGGGGCTCCCTTGTGCCTGCGTAGCCTTTCCCAGGGTGTGCTCAAATCCTGTGGCCACTAGTTGTCATCAGTCAGAATGGAGGGCCCTGTGTCATCTGCCTGGCGGGCCGGATCTCTGCCATTGGCTCAAGTCTTGTCAGCAGGCCCATCACAAGCTCCGCCCACTCTTGCGGGGGGGGGACTGTCTCTATGGTGATGGCAAAGGAGTCTTAGCCCCGCCCACCTGGCCTTGACTTCACCTACCTGGCCCGCTGACCCTCACTCAGACCTCTGTGTTGCTCCAAATGAATGTCCGCCAGTGCCCGGGTGTCAGCATCTGGGATAAAGGATTCGGGACCTTGCCTGGGGCAGAAGGCAGCCTAGGTCAGCGGGTACCTGGAAGTCTACTGCCTCGTGACACTGCTGCCAGTGACAAATGGTGACTCCCACACTCACATATCGCCTGGTGGCAGAATGATAGTGATGGGCGGAGAAACATGGCTCCGGAGCACACGTTCCGTGGGGCACCAGCCAAAGCAAAGGCCAGGGCCGGTAGTGGACGTCGTGGAGCTGAATGGCGAGCCAGTGAAGGGCCCAAGGGTCCCTCCTGTATGTGGCGAACAGGTCATCCGTGTCCCCACGTCCATAAACCATGGGACTGCTGGGGCCCAGGCTGCCAGGATTTCGGCCTTGCCTTCGGAGCCCGGCCACATACGCGGCCTTGCAGCGGAGGCGGGGACATGTAGACAGCCAAAATTTGGAAAATGGCAGTGTTTCCTCGAGTTCCCGGGCATCGGCCTTTTAGAGCGGCTTGCTTTTTCTCCTGGTAGGAGAGGGCCCTGACGGAGAAAGGCAGGATTACGTGTGCAGGAAAGGTGTGTGCTGAGAGGGTGACGACGTTGAGACCATGTTGGGATCTTTAGTCCCAGGAGAGGCCCCTGGCGGGTGTGGGTCAGTGTTGTCTACCCATCCCACTTGGCGGGGGGAGGTTTTCACCATACAAAGCAGCAGCGGAATTATTCGTCGCCGGAGGGGTTGCATCTGCCCACAAGCTCCACCTGGCCAGGGTCCGCCCCTACTGTATTGTCCATGTCAGTCAACAGAAGCTAAGACCTTCCAGAGAGACTACCTGCTCTTCTCTACCCACGGGGAAGCAGTACAGCCAGAAGCCTCCCCCGTTCCATCTCTAGGCTCTCTCTCAGGCCCCTCATACTTGTGATGTGTCTCAGGGGTAGAAGGAAGAGATTTCTCCGAATGAACACATACACAGAGGGGCCATAGATGCTGAGGAAGGGCGCCTTGCCTACCGATATCCTAGCGTAAGTGGAAAAGTGGTACCTGCCTGCTGGCCCCGTGTGTCGAACGTGTCCACATCAGGGGCTGCCTACTGTGAGGTGATTCCCCGGGTGCCCTGGATTTTGTGGCCCAAAAGAGAAGGGGCCGTCGTGTGTCCATGGGTAAAATGGAGGGCACTGCGGAAGTGGCCGCTTAGGCTGGACCTCTCCTATTGGCTCGGTGTTTGTGACCCATCCCCGTCAGAAGTTCCGGCCAGCCTTGCGGTGGCTGTCTCCATGGTGATTGGGAAAGAAGCCTTAGGCCCCGCACTCAGCCGTCACCTGGCCTACCTGGCCTCTTTAGCCTCATCTAGACCGCTGTGTGGATGAAAGAATGAATGTCGGCCAATGACCACATGTCCTCGTTGCCTTTGAAGGATTAGGCTCCTTGCCTGGGCAGAAGACAGCCAAGGTCAGCCTGAGCCTAGACACCTAGTGACCTGTGACACTGCAGGCAGTGACAGATGTTGATTTTCATGCTCATGTATCCGCAGGTGGCGGATTCAGAGTGGTCGGAGAAGAAGTGTAAGTAGGGATGACACAGACACGAGGGCACGGGCCAAAGGTCAGGGAAAATAGCTGAGATCGTGGAGCTCTAGCGGAGCCAGTGTAGGGCCCAGGCCTCCCTCCTGTACGTGGCAAAGAGGTGATCCATATGCCGCCATGCGCAGACTCTGGACTGCTGGGGCCCTGGACGCCCGGATTGCGGCCTTGTCTTCGGAGAAGTGACACACATGCACTGTGCCAGCGGAGGCTGTGGCCCAGCAGAGGGCAAAATCTCGAAAATGCGGGCTTCAGTTGACTTTGCCTGTGCTCTCCTTTGGCTGAGTGCCATCGTGTGTTTCCTAGCAGGAGAAGGCATTCGTGGAGAGAGGCGGATTCCATGTGTGCAGGCAAAGTGTGTGCTGAGATGATGAGTGGCTGGAGACCAGGGTGGACTCTTGAGACCCAGGATAGACCCCTGGCAGGTATGTGTCAATGTTTTCTGCCCATGGCACTCAGCCGGGTATTTGCATAGAATGTTCTCCGCGGAATTAGTAGTCTCCGGAGAGGCTGCTGCATGTCAGCAAGCTTCACCTGGCCAGGTCCGCCCGTGATGTAGCTCCCCAATCAATGGCTACTCTCTAGACCTTCCAGATAGACTAGCAGATCTTCTCTGCCCATGGGCAACCAGTAGAGCCAGAGGCCTTCCCCCTTTGCTCTTTCGTCTCTAGGCCCTCTGTCAGGCACTCCAAGGTGTGAAGTGACAAGGGGGAGAAGGAAGAGATTTCAGAGAACGAACACATCCAGAGAGAGACAGAGAGAGGCAAGAGATGCTGAGTGGGGATGCCTTGCGTAGTGATATCCTGAGGAAAGTGGGAAAGAGGTACCTGGCCTGCTGTGCCAATGCCCTGAAGCAGTCCGCACCAGGGGCTCCCTTGTGCCTGCGTAGCCTTTCCCAGGGTGTGCTCAAATCCTGTGGCCACTAGGTGTCATAGGTCACACTGGAGGGCCCTGTGTCATCTGCCTGGCGGGCCGGATCTCTGCCATTGGCTCAAGTCTTGTCAGCAGGCCCATCACAAGCTCCGCCCACTCTTGCGGGGGGGGACTGTCTCTATGGTGATGGCAAAGGAGTCTTAGCCCCGCCCACCTGGCCTTGACTTCACCTACCTGGCCCGCTGACCCTCACTCAGACCTCTGTGTTGCTCCAAATGAATGTCCGCCAGTGCCCGGGTGTCAGCATCTGGGATAAAGGATTCGGGACCTTGCCTGGGGCAGAAGGCAGCCTAGGTCAGCGGGTACCTGGAAGTCTACTGCCTCGTGACACTGCTGCCAGTGACAAATGGTGACTCCCACACTCACATATCGCCTGGTGGCAGAATGATAGTGATGGGCGGAGAAACATGGCTCCGGAGCACACGTTCCGTGGGGCACCAGCCAAAGCAAAGGCCAGGGCCGGTAGTGGACGTCGTGGAGCTGAATGGCGAGCCAGTGAAGGGCCCAAGGGTCCCTCCTGTATGTGGCGAACAGGTCATCCGTGTCCCCACGTCCATAAACCATGGGACTGCTGGGGCCCAGGCTGCCAGGATTTCGGCCTTGCCTTCGGAGCCCGGCCACATACGCGGCCTTGCAGCGGAGGCGGGGACATGTAGACAGCCAAAATTTGGAAAATGGCAGTGTTTCCTCGAGTTCCCTGGCATCGGCCTTTTAGAGCGGCTTGCTTTTTCTCCTGGTAGGAGAGGGCCCTGACGGAGAAAGGCAGGATTACGTGTGCAGGAAAGGTGTGTGCTGAGAGGGTGACGACGTTGAGACCATGTTGGGATCTTTAGTCCCAGGAGAGGCCCCTGGCGGGTGTGGGTCAGTGTTGTCTACCCATCCCACTTGGCGGGGGGAGGTTTTCACCATACAAAGCAGCAGCGGAATTATTCGTCGCCGGAGGGGTTGCATCTGCCCACAAGCTCCACCTGGCCAGGGTCCGCCCCTACTGTATTGTCCATGTCAGTCAACAGAAGCTAAGACCTTCCAGAGAGACTACCTGCTCTTCTCTACCCACGGGGAAGCAGTACAGCCAGAAGCCTCCCCCGTTCCATCTCTAGGCTCTCTCTCAGGCCCCTCATACTTGTGATGTGTCTCAGGGGTAGAAGGAAGAGATTTCTCCGAATGAACACATACACAGAGGGGCCATAGATGCTGAGGAAGGGCGCCTTGCCTACCGATATCCTAGCGTAAGTGGAAAAGTGGTACCTGCCTGCTGGCCCCGTGTGTCGAACGTGTCCACATCAGGGGCTGCCTACTGTGAGGTGATTCCCCGGGTGCCCTGGATTTTGTGGCCCAAAAGAGAAGGGGCCGTCGTGTGTCCATGGGTAAAATGGAGGGCACTGCGGAAGTGGCCGCTTAGGCTGGACCTCTCCTATTGGCTCGGTGTTTGTGACCCGTCCCCGTCAGAAGTTCCGGCCAGCCTTGCGGTGGCTGTCTCCATGGTGATTGGGAAAGAAGCCTTAGGCCCCGCACTCAGCCGTCACCTGGCCTACCTGGCCTCTTTAGCCTCATCTAGACCGCTGTGTGGATGAAAGAATGAATGTCGGCCAATGACCACATGTCCTCGTTGCCTTTGAAGGATTAGGCTCCTTGCCTGGGCAGAAGACAGCCAAGGTCAGCCTGAGCCTAGACACCTAGTGACCTGTGACACTGCAGGCAGTGACAGATGTTGATTTTCATGCTCATGTATCCGCAGGTGGCGGATTCAGAGTGGTCGGAGAAGAAGTGTAAGTAGGGATGACACAGACACGAGGGCACGGGCCAAAGGTCAGGGAAAATAGCTGAGATCGTGGAGCTCTAGCGGAGCCAGTGTAGGGCCCAGGCCTCCCTCCTGTACGTGGCAAAGAGGTGATCCATATGCCGCCATGCGCAGACTCTGGACTGCTGGGGCCCTGGACGCCCGGATTGCGGCCTTGTCTTCGGAGAAGTGACACACATGCACTGTGCCAGCGGAGGCTGTGGCCCAGCAGAGGGCAAAATCTTGAAAATGCGGGCTTCAGTTGACTTTGCCTGTGCTCTCCTTTGGCTGAGTGCCATCGTGTGTTTCCTAGCAGGAGAAGGCATTCGTGGAGAGAGGCGGATTCCATGTGTGCAGGCAAAGTGTGTGCTGAGATGATGAGTGGCTGGAGACCAGGGTGGACTCTTGAGACCCAGGATAGACCCCTGGCAGGTATGTGTCAATGTTTTCTGCCCATGGCACTCAGCCGGGTATTTGCATAGAATGTTCTCCGCGGAATTAGTAGTCTCCGGAGAGGCTGCTGCATGTCAGCAAGCTTCACCTGGCCAGGTCCGCCCGTGATGTAGCTCCCCAATCAATGGCTACTCTCTAGACCTTCCAGATAGACTAGCAGATCTTCTCTGCCCATGGGCAACCAGTAGAGCCAGAGGCCTTCCCCCTTTGCTCTTTCGTCTCTAGGCCCTCTGTCAGGCACTCCAAGGTGTGAAGTGACAAGGGGGAGAAGGAAGAGATTTCAGAGAACGAACACATCCAGAGACAGACAGAGAGAGGCAAGAGATGCTGAGTGGGGATGCCTTGCGTAGTGATATCCTGAGGAAAGTGGGAAAGAGGTACCTGGCCTGCTGTGCCAATGCCCTGAAGCAGTCCGCACCAGGGGCTCCCTTGTGCCTGCGTAGCCTTTCCCAGGGTGTGCTCAAATCCTGTGGCCACTAGGTGTCATAGGTCACACTGGAGGGCCCTGTGTCATCTGCCTGGCGGGCCGGATCTCTGCCATTGGCTCAAGTCTTGTCAGCAGGCCCATCACAAGCTCCGCCCACTCTTGCGGGGGGGGACTGTCTCTATGGTGATGGCAAAGGAGTCTTAGCCCCGCCCACCTGGCCTTGACTTCACCTACCTGGCCCGCTGACCCTCACTCAGACCTCTGTGTTGCTCCAAATGAATGTCCGCCAGTGCCCGGGTGTCAGCATCTGGGATAAAGGATTCGGGACCTTGCCTGGGGCAGAAGGCAGCCTAGGTCAGCGGGTACCTGGAAGTCTACTGCCTCGTGACACTGCTGCCAGTGACAAATGGTGACTCCCACACTCACATATCGCCTGGTGGCAGAATGATAGTGATGGGCGGAGAAACATGGCTCCGGAGCACACGTTCCGTGGGGCACCAGCCAAAGCAAAGGCCAGGGCCGGTAGTGGACGTCGTGGAGCTGAATGGCGAGCCAGTGAAGGGCCCAAGGGTCCCTCCTGTATGTGGCGAACAGGTCATCCGTGTCCCCACGTCCATAAACCATGGGACTGCTGGGGCCCAGGCTGCCAGGATTTCGGCCTTGCCTTCGGAGCCCGGCCACATACGCGGCCTTGCAGCGGAGGCGGGGACATGTAGACAGCCAAAATTTGGAAAATGGCAGTGTTTCCTCGAGTTCCCTGGCATCGGCCTTTTAGAGCGGCTTGCTTTTTCTCCTGGTAGGAGAGGGCCCTGACGGAGAAAGGCAGGATTACGTGTGCAGGAAAGGTGTGTGCTGAGAGGGTGACGACGTTGAGACCATGTTGGGATCTTTAGTCCCAGGAGAGGCCCCTGGCGGGTGTGGGTCAGTGTTGTCTACCCATCCCACTTGGCGGGGGGAGGTTTTCACCATACAAAGCAGCAGCGGAATTATTCGTCGCCGGAGGGGTTGCATCTGCCCACAAGCTCCACCTGGCCAGGGTCCGCCCCTACTGTATTGTCCATGTCAGTCAACAGAAGCTAAGACCTTCCAGAGAGACTACCTGCTCTTCTCTACCCACGGGGAAGCAGTACAGCCAGAAGCCTCCCCCGTTCCATCTCTAGGCTCTCTCTCAGGCCCCTCATACTTGTGATGTGTCTCAGGGGTAGAAGGAAGAGATTTCTCCGAATGAACACATACACAGAGGGGCCATAGATGCTGAGGAAGGGCGCCTTGCCTACCGATATCCTAGCGTAAGTGGAAAAGTGGTACCTGCCTGCTGGCCCCGTGTGTCGAACGTGTCCACATCAGGGGCTGCCTACTGTGAGGTGATTCCCCGGGTGCCCTGGATTTTGTGGCCCAAAAGAGAAGGGGCCGTCGTGTGTCCATGGGTAAAATGGAGGGCACTGCGGAAGTGGCCGCTTAGGCTGGACCTCTCCTATTGGCTCGGTGTTTGTGACCCGTCCCCGTCAGAAGTTCCGGCCAGCCTTGCGGTGGCTGTCTCCATGGTGATTGGGAAAGAAGCCTTAGGCCCCGCACTCAGCCGTCACCTGGCCTACCTGGCCTCTTTAGCCTCATCTAGACCGCTGTGTGGATGAAAGAATGAATGTCGGCCAATGACCACATGTCCTCGTTGCCTTTGAAGGATTAGGCTCCTTGCCTGGGCAGAAGACAGCCAAGGTCAGCCTGAGCCTAGACACCTAGTGACCTGTGACACTGCAGGCAGTGACAGATGTTGATTTTCATGCTCATGTATCCGCAGGTGGCGGATTCAGAGTGGTCGGAGAAGAAGTGTAAGTAGGGATGACACAGACACGAGGGCACGGGCCAAAGGTCAGGGAAAATAGCTGAGATCGTGGAGCTCTAGCGGAGCCAGTGTAGGGCCCAGGCCTCCCTCCTGTACGTGGCAAAGAGGTGATCCATATGCCGCCATGCGCAGACTCTGGACTGCTGGGGCCCTGGACGCCCGGATTGCGGCCTTGTCTTCGGAGAAGTGACACACATGCACTGTGCCAGCGGAGGCTGTGGCCCAGCAGAGGGCAAAATCTCGAAAATGCGGGCTTCAGTTGACTTTGCCTGTGCTCTCCTTTGGCTGAGTGCCATCGTGTGTTTCCTAGCAGGAGAAGGCATTCGTGGAGAGAGGCGGATTCCATGTGTGCAGGCAAAGTGTGTGCTGAGATGATGAGTGGCTGGAGACCAGGGTGGACTCTTGAGACCCAGGATAGACCCCTGGCAGGTATGTGTCAATGTTTTCTGCCCATGGCACTCAGCCGGGTATTTGCATAGAATGTTCTCCGCGGAATTAGTAGTCTCCGGAGAGGCTGCTGCATGTCAGCAAGCTTCACCTGGCCAGGTCCGCCCGTGATGTAGCTCCCCAATCAATGGCTACTCTCTAGACCTTCCAGATAGACTAGCAGATCTTCTCTGCCCATGGGCAACCAGTAGAGCCAGAGGCCTTCCCCCTTTGCTCTTTCGTCTCTAGGCCCTCTGTCAGGCACTCCAAGGTGTGAAGTGACAAGGGGGAGAAGGAAGAGATTTCAGAGAACGAACACATCCAGAGAGAGACAGAGAGAGGCAAGAGATGCTGAGTGGGGATGCCTTGCGTAGTGATATCCTGAGGAAAGTGGGAAAGAGGTACCTGGCCTGCTGTGCCAATGCCCTGAAGCAGTCCGCACCAGGGGCTCCCTTGTGCCTGCGTAGCCTTTCCCAGGGTGTGCTCAAATCCTGTGGCCACTAGGTGTCATAGGTCACACTGGAGGGCCCTGTGTCATCTGCCTGGCGGGCCGGATCTCTGCCATTGGCTCAAGTCTTGTCAGCAGGCCCATCACAAGCTCCGCCCACTCTTGCGGGGGGGGACTGTCTCTATGGTGATGGCAAAGGAGTCTTAGCCCCGCCCACCTGGCCTTGACTTCACCTACCTGGCCCGCTGACCCTCACTCAGACCTCTGTGTTGCTCCAAATGAATGTCCGCCAGTGCCCGGGTGTCAGCATCTGGGATAAAGGATTCGGGACCTTGCCTGGGGCAGAAGGCAGCCTAGGTCAGCGGGTACCTGGAAGTCTACTGCCTCGTGACACTGCTGCCAGTGACAAATGGTGACTCCCACACTCACATATCGCCTGGTGGCAGAATGATAGTGATGGGCGGAGAAACATGGCTCCGGAGCACACGTTCCGTGGGGCACCAGCCAAAGCAAAGGCCAGGGCCGGTAGTGGACGTCGTGGAGCTGAATGGCGAGCCAGTGAAGGGCCCAAGGGTCCCTCCTGTATGTGGCGAACAGGTCATCCGTGTCCCCACGTCCATAAACCATGGGACTGCTGGGGCCCAGGCTGCCAGGATTTCGGCCTTGCCTTCGGAGCCCGGCCACATACGCGGCCTTGCAGCGGAGGCGGGGACATGTAGACAGCCAAAATTTGGAAAATGGCAGTGTTTCCTCGAGTTCCCTGGCATCGGCCTTTTAGAGCGGCTTGCTTTTTCTCCTGGTAGGAGAGGGCCCTGACGGAGAAAGGCAGGATTACGTGTGCAGGAAAGGTGTGTGCTGAGAGGGTGACGACGTTGAGACCATGTTGGGATCTTTAGTCCCAGGAGAGGCCCCTGGCGGGTGTGGGTCAGTGTTGTCTACCCATCCCACTTGGCGGGGGGAGGTTTTCACCATACAAAGCAGCAGCGGAATTATTCGTCGCCGGAGGGGTTGCATCTGCCCACAAGCTCCACCTGGCCAGGGTCCGCCCCTACTGTATTGTCCATGTCAGTCAACAGAAGCTAAGACCTTCCAGAGAGACTACCTGCTCTTCTCTACCCATGGGGAAGCAGTACAGCCAGATGCCTCCCCCGTTCCATCTCTAGGCTCTCTCTCAGGCCCCTCATACTTGTGATGTGTCTCAGGGGTAGAAGGAAGAGATTTCTCCGAATGAACACATACACAGAGGGGCCATAGATGCTGAGGAAGGGCGCCTTGCCTACTGATATCCTAGCGTAAGTGGAAAAGTGGTACCTGCCTGCTGGCCCCGTGTGTCGAACGTGTCCACATCAGGGGCTGCCTACTGTGAGGTGATTTCCTGGGTGCCCTGGATTTTGTGGCCCAAAAGAGAAGGGGCCGTCGTGTGTCCATGGGTAAAATGGAGGGCACTGCGGAAGTGGCCGCTTAGGCTGGACCTCTCCTATTGGCTCGGTGTTTGTGACCCGTCCCCGTCAGAAGTTCCGGCCAGCCTTGCGGTGGCTGTCTCCATGGTGATTGGGAAAGAAGCCTTAGGCCCCGCACTCAGCCGTCACCTGGCCTACCTGGCCTCTTTAGCCTCATCTAGACCGCTGTGTGGATGAAAGAATGAATGTCGGCCAATGACCACATGTCCTCGTTGCCTTTGAAGGATTAGGCTCCTTGCCTGGGCAGAAGACAGCCAAGGTCAGCCTGAGCCTAGACACCTAGTGACCTGTGACACTGCAGGCAGTGACAGATGTTGATTTTCATGCTCATGTATCCGCAGGTGGCGGATTCAGAGTGGTCGGAGAAGAAGTGTAAGTAGGGATGACACAGACACGAGGGCACGGGCCAAAGGTCAGGGAAAATAGCTGAGATCGTGGAGCTCTAGCGGAGCCAGTGTAGGGCCCAGGCCTCCCTCCTGTACGTGGCAAAGAGGTGATCCATATGCCGCCATGCGCAGACTCTGGACTGCTGGGGCCCTGGACGCCCGGATTGCGGCCTTGTCTTCGGAGAAGTGACACACATGCACTGTGCCAGCGGAGGCTGTGGCCCAGCAGAGGGCAAAATCTTGAAAATGCGGGCTTCAGTTGACTTTGCCTGTGCTCTCCTTTGGCTGAGTGCCATCGTGCGTTTCCTAGCAGGAGAAAGCATTCGTGGAGAGAGGCGGATTCCATGTGTGCAGGCAAAGTGTGTGCTGAGATGATGAGTGGCTGGAGACCAGGGTGGACTCTTGAGACCCAGGATAGACCCCTGGCAGGTATGTGTCAATGTTTTCTGCCCATGGCACTCAGCCGGGTATTTGCATAGAATGTTCTCCGCGGAATTAGTAGTCTCCGGAGAGGCTGCTGCATGTCAGCAAGCTTCACCTGGCCAGGTCCGCCCGTGATGTAGCTCCCCAATCAATGGCTACTCTCTAGACCTTCCAGATAGACTAGCAGATCTTCTCTGCCCATGGGCAACCAGTAGAGCCAGAGGCCTTCCCCCTTTGCTCTTTCGTCTCTAGGCCCTCTGTCAGGCACTCCAAGGTGTGAAGTGACAAGGGGGAGAAGGAAGAGATTTCAGAGAACGAACACATCCAGAGACAGACAGAGAGAGGCAAGAGATGCTGAGTGGGGATGCCTTGCGTAGTGATATCCTGAGGAAAGTGGGAAAGAGGTACCTGGCCTGCTGTGCCAATGCCCTGAAGCAGTCCGCACCAGGGGCTCCCTTGTGCCTGCGTAGCCTTTCCCAGGGTGTGCTCAAATCCTGTGGCCACTAGGTGTCATAGGTCACACTGGAGGGCCCTGTGTCATCTGCCTGGCGGGCCGGATCTCTGCCATTGGCTCAAGTCTTGTCAGCAGGCCCATCACAAGCTCCGCCCACTCTTGCGGGGGGGGACTGTCTCTATGGTGATGGCAAAGGAGTCTTAGCCCCGCCCACCTGGCCTTGACTTCACCTACCTGGCCCGCTGACCCTCACTCAGACCTCTGTGTTGCTCCAAATGAATGTCCGCCAGTGCCCGGGTGTCAGCATCTGGGATAAAGGATTCGGGACCTTGCCTGGGGCAGAAGGCAGCCTAGGTCAGCGGGTACCTGGAAGTCTACTGCCTCGTGACACTGCTGCCAGTGACAAATGGTGACTCCCACACTCACATATCGCCTGGTGGCAGAATGATAGTGATGGGCGGAGAAACATGGCTCCGGAGCACACGTTCCGTGGGGCACCAGCCAAAGCAAAGGCCAGGGCCGGTAGTGGACGTCGTGGAGCTGAATGGCGAGCCAGTGAAGGGCCCAAGGGTCCCTCCTGTATGTGGCGAACAGGTCATCCGTGTCCCCACGTCCATAAACCATGGGACTGCTGGGGCCCAGGCTGCCAGGATTTCGGCCTTGCCTTCGGAGCCCGGCCACATACGCGGCCTTGCAGCGGAGGCGGGGACATGTAGACAGCCAAAATTTGGAAAATGGCAGTGTTTCCTAGAGTTCCCGGGCATCGGCCTTTTAGAGCGGCTTGCTTTTTTTCCTGGTAGGATAGGGCCCTGACGGAGAAAGGCAGGATTACGTGTGCAGGAAAGGTGTGTGCTGAGAGGGTGACGACGTTGAGACCATGTTGGGATCTTTAGTCCCAGGAGAGGCCCCTGGCGGGTGTGGGTCAGTGTTGTCTACCCATCCCACTTGGCGGGGGGAGGTTTTCACCATACAAAGCAGCAGCGGAATTATTCGTCGCCGGAGGGGTTGCATCTGCCCACAAGCTCCACCTGGCCAGGGTCCGCCCCTACTGTATTGTCCATGTCAGTCAACAGAAGCTAAGACCTTCCAGAGAGACTACCTGCTCTTCTCTACCCATGGGGAAGCAGTACAGCCAGATGCCTCCCCCGTTCCATCTCTAGGCTCTCTCTCAGGCCCCTCATACTTGTGATGTGTCTCAGGGGTAGAAGGAAGAGATTTCTCCGAATGAACACATACACAGAGGGGCCATAGATGCTGAGGAAGGGCGCCTTGCCTACTGATATCCTAGCGTAAGTGGAAAAGTGGTACCTGCCTGCTGGCCCCGTGTGTCGAACGTGTCCACATCAGGGGCTGCCTACTGTGAGGTGATTCCCTGGGTGCCCTGGATTTTGTGGCCCAAAAGAGAAGGGGCCGTCGTGTGTCCATGGGTAAAATGGAGGGCACTGCGGAAGTGGCCGCTTAGGCTGGACCTCTCCTATTGGCTCGGTGTTTGTGACCCGTCCCCGTCAGAAGTTCCGGCCAGCCTTGCGGTGGCTGTCTCCATGGTGATTGGGAAAGAAGCCTTAGGCCCCGCACTCAGCCGTCACCTGGCCTACCTGGCCTCTTTAGCCTCATCTAGACCGCTGTGTGGATGAAAGAATGAATGTCGGCCAATGACCACATGTCCTCGTTGCCTTTGAAGGATTAGGCTCCTTGCCTGGGCAGAAGACAGCCAAGGTCAGCCTGAGCCTAGACACCTAGTGACCTGTGACACTGCAGGCAGTGACAGATGTTGATTTTCATGCTCATGTATCCGCAGGTGGCGGATTCAGAGTGGTCGGAGAAGAAGTGTAAGTAGGGATGACACAGACACGAGGGCACGGGCCAAAGGTCAGGGAAAATAGCTGAGATCGTGGAGCTCTAGCGGAGCCAGTGTAGGGCCCAGGCCTCCCTCCTGTACGTGGCAAAGAGGTGATCCATATGCCGCCATGCGCAGACTCTGGACTGCTGGGGCCCTGGACGCCCGGATTGCGGCCTTGTCTTCGGAGAAGTGACACACATGCACTGTGCCAGCGGAGGCTGTGGCCCAGCAGAGGGCAAAATCTTGAAAATGCGGGCTTCAGTTGACTTTGCCTGTGCTCTCCTTTGGCTGAGTGCCATCGTGTGTTTCCTAGCAGGAGAAGGCATTCGTGGAGAGAGGCGGATTCCATGTGTGCAGGCAAAGTGTGTGCTGAGATGATGAGTGGCTGGAGACCAGGGTGGACTCTTGAGACCCAGGATAGACCCCTGGCAGGTATGTGTCAATGTTTTCTGCCCATGGCACTCAGCCGGGTATTTGCATAGAATGTTCTCCGCGGAATTAGTAGTCTCCGGAGAGGCTGCTGCATGTCAGCAAGCTTCACCTGGCCAGGTCCGCCCGTGATGTAGCTCCCCAATCAATGGCTACTCTCTAGACCTTCCAGATAGACTAGCAGATCTTCTCTGCCCATGGGCAACCAGTAGAGCCAGAGGCCTTCCCCCTTTGCTCTTTCGTCTCTAGGCCCTCTGTCAGGCACTCCAAGGTGTGAAGTGACAAGGGGGAGAAGGAAGAGATTTCAGAGAACGAACACATCCAGAGAGAGACAGAGAGAGGCAAGAGATGCTGAGTGGGGATGCCTTGCGTAGTGATATCCTGAGGAAAGTGGGAAAGAGGTACCTGGCCTGCTGTGCCAATGCCCTGAAGCAGTCCGCACCAGGGGCTCCCTTGTGCCTGCGTAGCCTTTCCCAGGGTGTGCTCAAATCCTGTGGCCACTAGGTGTCATAGGTGACACTGGAGGGCCCTGTGTCATCTGCCTGGCGGGCCGGATCTCTGCCATTGGCTCAAGTCTTGTCAGCAGGCCCATCACAAGCTCCGCCCACTCTTGCGGGGGGGGACTGTCTCTATGGTGATGGCAAAGGAGTCTTAGCCCCGCCCACCTGGCCTTGACTTCACCTACCTGGCCCGCTGACCCTCACTCAGACCTCTGTGTTGCTCCAAATGAATGTCCGCCAGTGCCCAGGTGTCAGCATCTGGGATAAAGGATTCGGGACCTTGCCTGGGGCAGAAGGCAGCCTAGGTCAGCGGGTACCTGGAAGTCTACTGCCTCGTGACACTGCTGCCAGTGACAAATGGTGACTCCCACACTCACATATCGCCTGGTGGCAGAATGATAGTGATGGGCGGAGAAACATGGCTCCGGAGCACACGTTCCGTGGGGCACCAGCCAAAGCAAAGGCCAGGGCCGGTAGTGGACGTCGTGGAGCTGAATGGCGAGCCAGTGAAGGGCCCAAGGGTCCCTCCTGTATGTGGCGAACAGGTCATCCGTGTCCCCACGTCCATAAACCATGGGACTGCTGGGGCCCAGGCTGCCAGGATTTCGGCCTTGCCTTCGGAGCCCGGCCACATACGCGGCCTTGCAGCGGAGGCGGGGACATGTAGACAGCCAAAATTTGGAAAATGGCAGTGTTTCCTCGAGTTCCCTGGCATCGGCCTTTTAGAGCGGCTTGCTTTTTCTCCTGGTAGGAGAGGGCCCTGACGGAGAAAGGCAGGATTACGTGTGCAGGAAAGGTGTGTGCTGAGAGGGTGACGACGTTGAGACCATGTTGGGATCTTTAGTCCCAGGAGAGGCCCCTGGCGGGTGTGGGTCAGTGTTGTCTACCCATCCCACTTGGCGGGGGGAGGTTTTCACCATACAAAGCAGCAGCGGAATTATTCGTCGCCGGAGGGGTTGCATCTGCCCACAAGCTCCACCTGGCCAGGGTCCGCCCCTACTGTATTGTCCATGTCAGTCAACAGAAGCTAAGACCTTCCAGAGAGACTACCTGCTCTTCTCTACCCACGGGGAAGCAGTACAGCCAGAAGCCTCCCCCGTTCCATCTCTAGGCTCTCTCTCAGGCCCCTCATACTTGTGATGTGTCTCAGGGGTAGAAGGAAGAGATTTCTCCGAATGAACACATACACAGAGGGGCCATAGATGCTGAGGAAGGGCGCCTTGCCTACCGATATCCTAGCGTAAGTGGAAAAGTGGTACCTGCCTGCTGGCCCCGTGTGTCGAACGTGTCCACATCAGGGGCTGCCTACTGTGAGGTGATTCCCCGGGTGCCCTGGATTTTGTGGCCCAAAAGAGAAGGGGCCGTCGTGTGTCCATGGGTAAAATGGAGGGCACTGCGGAAGTGGCCGCTTAGGCTGGACCTCTCCTATTGGCTCGGTGTTTGTGACCCGTCCCCGTCAGAAGTTCCGGCCAGCCTTGCGGTGGCTGTCTCCATGGTGATTGGGAAAGAAGCCTTAGGCCCCGCACTCAGCCGTCACCTGGCCTACCTGGCCTCTTTAGCCTCATCTAGACCGCTGTGTGGATGAAAGAATGAATGTCGGCCAATGACCACATGTCCTCGTTGCCTTTGAAGGATTAGGCTCCTTGCCTGGGCAGAAGACAGCCAAGGTCAGCCTGAGCCTAGACACCTAGTGACCTGTGACACTGCAGGCAGTGACAGATGTTGATTTTCATGCTCATGTAATCCGCAGGTGGCGGATTCAGAGTGGTCGGAGAAGAAGTGTAAGTAGGGATGACACAGACACGAGGGCACGGGCCAAAGGTCAGGGAAAATAGCTGAGATCGTGGAGCTCTAGCGGAGCCAGTGTAGGGCCCAGGCCTCCCTCCTGTACGTGGCAAAGAGGTGATCCATATGCCGCCATGCGCAGACTCTGGACTGCTGGGGCCCTGGACGCCCGGATTGCGGCCTTGTCTTCGGAGAAGTGACACACATGCACTGTGCCAGCGGAGGCTGTGGCCCAGCAGAGGGCAAAATCTTGAAAATGCGGGCTTCAGTTGACTTTGCCTGTGCTCTCCTTTGGCTGAGTGCCATCGTGTGTTTCCTAGCAGGAGAAGGCATTCGTGGAGAGAGGCGGATTCCATGTGTGCAGGCAAAGTGTGTGCTGAGATGATGAGTGGCTGGAGACCAGGGTGGACTCTTGAGACCCAGGATAGACCCCTGGCAGGTATGTGTCAATGTTTTCTGCCCATGGCACTCAGCCGGGTATTTGCATAGAATGTTCTCCCGCGGAATTAGTAGTCTCCGGAGAGGCTGCTGCATGTCAGCAAGCTTCACCTGGCCAGGTCCGCCCGTGATGTAGCTCCCCAATCAATGGCTACTCTCTAGACCTTCCAGATAGACTAGCAGATCTTCTCTGCCCATGGGCAACCAGTAGAGCCAGAGGCCTTCCCCCTTTGCTCTTTCGTCTCTAGGCCCTCTGTCAGGCACTCCAAGGTGTGAAGTGACAAGGGGGAGAAGGAAGAGATTTTCAGAGAACGAACACATCCAGAGAGAGACAGAGAGAGGCAAGAGATGCTGAGTGGGGATGCCTTGCGTAGTGATATCCTGAGGAAAGTGGGAAAGAGGTACCTGGCCTGCTGTGCCAATGCCCTGAAGCAGTCCGCACCAGGGGCTCCCTTGTGCCTGCGTAGCCTTTCCCAGGGTGTGCTCAAATCCTGTGGCCACTAGGTGTCATAGGTCACACTGGAGGGCCCTGTGTCATCTGCCTGGCGGGCCGGATCTCTGCCATTGGCTCAAGTCTTGTCAGCAGGCCCATCACAAGCTCCGCCCACTCTTGCGGGGGGGGACTGTCTCTATGGTGATGGCAAAGGAGTCTTAGCCCCGCCCACCTGGCCTTGACTTCACCTACCTGGCCCGCTGACCCTCACTCAGACCTCTGTGTTGCTCCAAATGAATGTCCGCCAGTGCCCGGGTGTCAGCATCTGGGATAAAGGATTCGGGACCTTGCCTGGGGCAGAAGGCAGCCTAGGTCAGCGGGTACCTGGAAGTCTACTGCCTCGTGACACTGCTGCCAGTGACAAATGGTGACTCCCACACTCACATATCGCCTGGTGGCAGAATGATAGTGATGGGCGGAGAAACATGGCTCCGGAGCACACGTTCCGTGGGGCACCAGCCAAAGCAAAGGCCAGGGCCGGTAGTGGACGTCGTGGAGCTGAATGGCGAGCCAGTGAAGGGCCCAAGGGTCCCTCCTGTATGTGGCGAACAGGTCATCCGTGTCCCCACGTCCATAAACCATGGGACTGCTGGGGCCCAGGCTGCCAGGATTTCGGCCTTGCCTTCGGAGCCCGGCCACATACGCGGCCTTGCAGCGGAGGCGGGGACATGTAGACAGCCAAAATTTGGAAAATGGCAGTGTTTCCTAGAGTTCCCGGGCATCGGCCTTTTAGAGCGGCTTGCTTTTTTTCCTGGTAGGATAGGGCCCTGACGGAGAAAGGCAGGATTACGTGTGCAGGAAAGGTGTGTGCTGAGAGGGTGACGACGTTGAGACCATGTTGGGATCTTTAGTCCAGGAGAGGCCCCTGGCGGGTGTGGGTCAGTGTTGTCTACCCATCCCACTTGGCGGGGGGAGGTTTTCACCATACAAAGCAGCAGCGGAATTATTCGTCGCCGGAGGGGTTGCATCTGCCCACAAGCTCCACCTGGCCAGGGTCCCGCCCCTACTGTATTGTCCATGTCAGTCAACAGAAGCTAAGACCTTCCAGAGAGACTACCTGCTCTTCTCTACCCATGGGGAAGCAGTACAGCCAGATGCCTCCCCCGTTCCATCTCTAGGCTCTCTCTCAGGCCCCTCATACTTGTGATGTGTCTCAGGGGTAGAAGGAAGAGATTTCTCCGAATGAACACATACACAGACGGGGCCATAGATGCTGAGGAAGGGCGCCTTGCCTACTGATATCCTAGCGTAAGTGGAACAGTGGTACCTGCCTGCTGGCCCCGTGTGTCGAACGTGTCCACATCAGGGGCTGCCTACTGTGAGGTGATTCCCTGGGTGCCCTGGATTTTGTGGCCCAAAAGAGAAGGGCCGTCGTGTGTCCATGGGTAAAATGGAGGGCACTGCGGAAGTGGCCGCTTAGGCTGGACCTCTCCTATTGGCTCGGTGTTTGTGACCCGTCCCCGTCAGAAGTTCCGGCCAGCCTTGCGGTGGCTGTCTCCATGGTGATTGGGAAAGAAGCCTTAGGCCCCGCACTCAGCCGTCACCTGGCCTACCTGGCCTCTTTAGCCTCATCTAGACCGCTGTGTGGATGAAAGAATGAATGTCGGCCAATGACCACATGTCCTCGTTGCCTTTGAAGGATTAGGCTCCTTGCCTGGGCAGAAGACAGCCAAGGTCAGCCTGAGCCTAGACACCTAGTGACCTGTGACACTGCAGCAGTGACAGATGTTGATTTTCATGCTCATGTATCCGCAGGTGGCGGATTCAGAGTGGTCGGAGAAGAAGTGTAAGTAGGGATGACACAGACACGAGGGCACGGGCCAAAGGTCAGGGAAAATAGCTGATCGTGGAGCTCTAGCGGAGCCAGTGTAGGGCCCAGGCCTCCCTCCTGTACGTGGCAAAGAGGTGATCCATATGCCGCCATGCGCAGACTCTGGACTGCTGGGCCCTGGACGCCCGGATTGCGGCCTTGTCTTCGGAGAAGTGACACACATGCACTGTGCCAGCGGAGGCTGTGGCCCAGCAGAGGGCAAAATCTTGAAAATGCGGGCTTCAGTTGACTTTGCCTGTGCTCTCCTTTGGCTGAGTGCCATCGTGCGTTTCCTAGCAGGAGAAAGCATTCCGTGGAGAGAGGCGGATTCCATGTGTGCAGGCAAAGTGTGTGCTGAGATGATGAGTGGCTGGAGACCAGGGTGGACTCTTGAGACCCAGGATAGACCCCTGGCAGGTATGTGTCAATGTTTTCTGCCCATGGCACTCAGCCGGGTATTTGCATAGAATGTTCTCCCGCGGAATTAGTAGTCTCGGAGAGGCTGCTGCATGTCAGCAAGCTTCACCTGGCCAGGTCCGCCCGTGATGTAGCTCCCCAATCAATGGCTACTCTCTAGGACCTTCCAGATAGACTAGCAGATCTTCTCTGCCCATGGGCAACCAGTAGAGCCAGAGGCCTTCCCCCTTTGCTCTTTCGTCTCTAGGCCCTCTGTCAGGCACTCCAAGGTGTGAAGTGACAAGGGGGAGAAGGAAGAGATTTCAGAGAACGAACACATCCAGAGAGAGACAGAGAGAGGCAAGAGATGCTGAGTGGGGATGCCTTGCGTAGTGATATCCTGAGGAAAGTGGGAAAGAGGTACCTGGCCTGCTGTGCCAATGCCCTGAAGCAGTCCGCACCAGGGGCTCCCTTGTGCCTGCGTAGCCTTTCCCAGGGTGTGCTCAAATCCTGTGCCACTAGGTGTCATAGGTGACACTGGAGGGCCCTGTGTCATCTGCCTGGCGGGCCGGATCTCTGCCATTGGCTCAAGTCTTGTCAGCAGGCCCATCACAAGCTCCGGCCCACTCTTGCGGGGGGGGACTGTCTCTATGGTGATGGCAAAGGAGTCTTAGCCCCGCCCACCTGGCCTTGACTTCACCTACCTGGCCCGCTGACCCTCACTCAGACCTCTGTGTTGCTCCAAATGAATGTCCGCCAGTGCCCAGGTGTCAGCATCTGGGATAAAGGATTCGGGACCTTGCCTGGGGCAGAAGGCAGCCTAGGTCAGCGGGTACCTGGAAGTCTACTGCCTCGTGACACTGCTGCCAGTGACAAATGGTGACTCCCACACTCACATATCGCCTGGTGGCAGAATGATAGTGATGGGCGGAGAAACATGGCTCCCGGAGCACACGTTCCGTGGGGCACCAGCCAAAGCAAAGGCCAGGGCCGGTAGTGGACGTCGTGGAGCTGAATGGCGAGCCAGTGAAGGGCCCAAGGGTCCCCTCCTGTATGTGGCGAACAGGTCATCCGTGTCCCCACGTCCATAAACCATGGGACTGCTGGGGCCCAGGCTGCCAGGATTTCGGCCTTGCCTTCGGAGCCCGGCCACATACGCGGCCTTGCAGCGGAGGCGGGGACATGTAGACAGCCAAAATTTGGAAAATGGCAGTGTTTCCTCGAGTTCCCTGGCATCGGCCTTTTAGAGCGGCTTGCTTTTTCTCCTGGTAGGAGAGGGCCCTGACGGAGAAAGGCAGGATTACGTGTGCAGGAAAGGTGTGTGCTGAGAGGGTGACGACGTTGAGACCATGTTGGGATCTTTAGTCCCAGGAGAGGCCCCTGGCGGGTGTGGGTCAGTGTTGTCTACCCATCCCACTTGGCGGGGGGAGGTTTTCACCATACAAAGCAGCAGCGGAATTATTCGTCGCCGGAGGGGTTGCATCTGCCCACAAGCTCCACCTGGCCAGGGTCCGCCCCTACTGTATTGTCCATGTCAGTCAACAGAAGCTAAGACCTTCCAGAGAGACTACCTGCTCTTCTCTACCCACGGGGAAGCAGTACAGCCAGAAGCCTCCCCCGTTCCATCTCTAGGCTCTCTCTCAGGCCCCTCATACTTGTGATGTGTCTCAGGGGTAGAAGGAAGAGATTTCTCCGAATGAACACATACACAGAGGGGCCATAGATGCTGAGGAAGGGCGCCTTGCCTACCGATATCCTAGCGTAAGTGGAAAAGTGGTACCTGCCTGCTGGCCCCGTGTGTCGAACGTGTCCACATCAGGGGCTGCCTACTGTGAGGTGATTCCCCGGGTGCCCTGGATTTTGTGGCCCAAAAGAGAAGGGGCCGTCGTGTGTCCATGGGTAAAATGGAGGGCACTGCGGAAGTGGCCGCTTAGGCTGGACCTCTCCTATTGGCTCGGTGTTTGTGACCCGTCCCCGTCAGAAGTTCCGGCCAGCCTTGCGGTGGCTGTCTCCATGGTGATTGGGAAAGAAGCCTTAGGCCCCGCACTCAGCCGTCACCTGGCCTACCTGGCCTCTTTAGCCTCATCTAGACCGCTGTGTGGATGAAAGAATGAATGTCGGCCAATGACCACATGTCCTCGTTGCCTTTGAAGGATTAGGCTCCTTGCCTGGGCAGAAGACAGCCAAGGTCAGCCTGAGCCTAGACACCTAGTGACCTGTGACACTGCAGGCAGTGACAGATGTTGATTTTCATGCTCATGTATCCGCAGGTGGCGGATTCAGAGTGGTCGGAGAAGAAGTGTAAGTAGGGATGACACAGACACGAGGGCACGGCCAAAGGTCAGGGAAAATAGCTGAGATCGTGGAGCTCTAGCGGAGCCAGTGTAGGGCCCAGGCCTCCCTCTGTACGTGGCAAAGAGGTGATCCATATGCCGCCATGCGCAGACTCTGGACTGCTGGGGCCCTGGACGCCCGGATTGCGGCCTTGTCTTCGGAGAAGTGACACACATGCACTGTGCCAGCGGAGGCTGTGGCCCAGCAGAGGGCAAAATCTTGAAAATGCGGGCTTCAGTTGACTTTGCTGTGCTCTCCTTTGGCTGAGTGCCATCGTGTGTTTCCTAGCAGGAGAAGGCATTCGTGGAGAGAGGCGGATTCCATGTGTGCAGGCAAAGTGTGTGCTGAGATGATGAGTGGCTGGAGACCAGGGTGGACTCTTGAGACCCAGGATAGACCCCTGGCAGGTATGTGTCAATGTTTTCTGCCCATGGCACTCAGCCGGGTATTTGCATAGAATGTTCTCCGCGGAATTAGTAGTCTCCGGAGAGGCTGCTGCATGTCAGCAAGCTTCACCTGGCCAGGTCCGCCCGTGAAATGTAGCTCCCCAATCAATGGCTACTCTCTAGACCTTCCAGATAGACTAGCAGATCTTCTCTGCCCATGGGCAACCAGTAGAGCCAGAGGCCTTCCCCCTTTGCTCTTTCGTCTCTAGGCCCTCTGTCAGGCACTCCAAGGTGTGAAGTGACAAGGGGGAGAAGGAAGAGATTTCAGAGAACGAACACATCCAGAGAGAGACAGAGAGAGGCAAGAGATGCTGAGTGGGGATGCCTTGCAATACTATCTCTCTATG
>NW_026975323.1:0-82634 GCF_030014295.1 Loxodonta africana | reverse complement strand
CTGGTGCCTGTGGGTTTCTTTTGTTGCTCTCTTTCTATTTGTTCAAGTTGTAGGAATAATTCTTTGATTTTGACCCTTTCTTCTTTTTGGATGTGTGCATTTATTGATATAAATTGGACTCTGAGCACCAGTTTTGCTGTGTCCCAAAGGCTCTGTTAGGAAGTGTTTTCATTCTCACTGGATTCTCTGAATTTCTTTATTCCATGCTTAATGTCTTGTATAATCCAGTCTTTTTTGAGCAAGGTATTGTTTAGTTTCCAAGTGTTTGATTTCTTTTCCCTGCTTTTCATGTTATTAATTTGCACTTTTATGGTCTTATGGTCAGAGAAGATGCTTTGTAATATTTCAGTGTTTTGGATTCTGCTTTATGACCTAATACGTGGTCTATTCTAGAGAATGTTTCTGTGCACTAGAAAAGAAAGTATACTTGGTTGCTGTTGGGTGGAGTGTTCTGTATATGTTTACGAGGTCCAGTTGGTTGATTGTGGCATTTAGATCTTCCGTGTCTTTATTGAGCTTCTTTCTGGATGTCCTGTCCTTCACCAAAAGTGGTGAGTTGAAGTCTCCTACTATTATTGTGGAGCTGTCTATCTCACTTCTCAATGCTGATAGAGTTTGTTTTATGTATCCTGCAGCCCTGTCATTGGGTGCGTAAACATTTAATATGGTTCTATCTTCTTGGTGTATTGTCCCTTTAATCGTTATATACTGTCCTTCCTTATCCCTTCTGATGGATTTTAGTTTGAAGTCTATTTTGTCAGAAATAATATTACCACTCCTACTCTTTTTTGATTATTGTTTGCTTGATATATTTTTTTCCCTCCTTTGAGTTTTAGTTTGTTTGTGTCTCTAAGTCTAAGGTGTATCTCTTGTAAGCAGCATATAGGCGGATCTTGTTTTTTAATCCATTCTGCCACTCTCTGTCTCTTTATTGGTGCATTTAGTCCATGTGCATTCGGGGTAATTATGGACAGGTTTGAATTTTGAATTTAGTGCTATCATTTTGATGTCTTATTTTGTGTGTTGACAGTTTCTTTTTCCCACTTGATTTTATGTGCTGAGTAGATTTTCTTTATATATTATCTTTTCCTCATATTTGTTGTTGTTGATTTTGTTTCTGCAGAGTCTGTATTTTTCCCTTTTATATTATTTTGATGAGTAGGGTAGTTTGTCTCCTTTGTGGTTACTTTATTATCTACCCCTATTTTTCTAAATTTAAAACTAACTTTTATTTCTTTGTATCGCCATATCTTCCTCTCCATATGGAAGGTGTATGATTACATTTCTTAGTCCCTCTTTATTATTTTAATGTTGTCTTCTTTTATCTAATAACATCGCTGTTACCCTGTTTTGGGTTTTTTTTTTTTAATAATCTTGCTCTTTTTTTTTTTTTTTTTTTGGATTTCCCTGTCTGGTTTGACTTCTGGGTGCTCTGCCCAGTGTTCTAGTCTTGGGCTGATAACTGATATTATGGATTTTCTAACCAAAGAACTCCCTTTAGCATTTCTTGTAGTTTTGGGTTCATTTTTACGAATTCCTTAAATTTGTGTTTATCTGGAAAGCCTTAATTTCACCTGCACATTTAAGAGACAGTTTTGCTGTATATATGATTCTTGGCAGGCAATTTTTTTTCCTTCAGTGTTTTAAATACCATTGCCTTCTTGCCTGCATGGTTTCTGCCGAGTAGTCTGAGCTTATTGTTATTGGCTCTCCTTTGTAGGTGACTTTTCGTTTATCCCTCGTTGCTCTTATAATTGTCTCTTTATCTTTGGTTTTGGCAAACTTGATTATAATATGTCTTGGTGACTTTCTTTTAATGTCTACCGTATGTGGAGTTTGATGAGCATCTTGGATAGATATCTTTTCCTCTTCGACGATATCAGGGAAGTTTTCTGCCAACAAATCTTCAACAATTCTTTCTGTATTTCTGTTATGCCTCCCTGTTCTGGTACTCCAATCACTCGTAGGTTGTTTCTCTTGTTAGAGTGCCACATGATTCTTACGGTTTCTTCATTTTTTTTAATTCTTTTATCTGATTTTTCTTCAAGTATATTAGTGCCCAGTGATTTATCCTGGAGTTCAGAAATTCTAGCTTCTACTTGCTCATTTCTGCTGCTTTGACTTTTTATTGAGTTGTCTAGTGCTGTAATTTTATTGTTAATCTTCTGAATTTCTGATTGCTGTTTGTGGATTTTTGCAGCTTATTAAACTTCTCATTATGTTCCTGAATAACCTTTCTTATTTCTTCAGCTGCTTTATCTGTGTGTTCCTTGGCTTGTTCTGCATGTTGCCTTATTTCCTTCCTGATGTCTTGAAGGGTTTTGTATATTAAACTTTTGTATTCTGCATCTGGTAATTCCAGGAATGCACTTTCATCTTGAAGATCCCTGGATTCTTTGTTTTGAGAGCCTGTTGAGGTGATCATGGTTTTTTTTTTTTTTTTTTTAATGTGACTTGATATTGACTGTTGTCTCCGAGCCATCTATAAGTTATTGTATTAGTTTATGGTTGCTTACTGTGTCATAGCTGCTGGCTTTGTTTCGTTATACCCCTATGGGTTGCTTGAGTGAGCTAGCTTGGTTATTTTCACCTTTGGAGCTCTGGTGTCCTGTCCCCAGCTGGCTAAAGCTGTCATCGGATATATCAGTCTAGGAGTCCATTCAGTTTTCTTGTATGAATTCAGCTCAGGTTTCCAGGTAGGTGATAATTAAGTGTGTGGTACTGGCTCTGTCCAACAGCCTTAGAGGGGCAAGGGTGATTGGCGCATATACCAGTATGTGATTGCAGCAGGGGGCCACGCTCTGAACAAGACAGGGGGCTGAGAACCGACCCCCAAGTGTTTCTGAGGAAAACACGTCTCTGTTCCCTAGAGGGTCCTGGTGTGTGGGTTCTGCAGAGGGACCATGA
This sequence comes from Loxodonta africana, assembly GCF_030014295.1. Classification (NCBI taxonomy): domain Eukaryota; kingdom Metazoa; phylum Chordata; class Mammalia; order Proboscidea; family Elephantidae; genus Loxodonta; species Loxodonta africana. The sequence continues at coordinate 79,727 of NW_026975323.1, read as the reverse complement.
GCACCTAAAGTTTTTGGTTGTAAGGACTGGAAGGTACCAGTTATCTTTAGACCCGTGTTGTGGGTGGCTGGGTGACCTGAGTGGAGCTACTAGTCCTTTGGTCCCTTATGTGGGTAATAGGCAAAGCAATTTTAAACGTCAGACACCCACCTCTCCACCGCACAGCTGAAATGGTTGGAATTTGCCAACAAGGGCCCATTCTCCCAAAATAGGCCCACACAGGTCTGTGCTGAAGGGAAGGGTACTCAAGGTCTACAGACGGTTTATGCCTGGACCGGAGCTGCTTCTGCCCTGAGCTCCCCCTGGTTAATGGAGCTAGCAAATTATCTTTTCCCCCAATTCCAATTTTTTCCCTTCGCCACGGCTGTGAGGATGGCTCTAGGTGCTCACCAGGGTCTATCTCAGGACCAGAGATTCAGCCACTGATGCTGGTTTGGGGTGTGGGGGGGATGCAGTAAAATATACACAAATACTTGGCTTTTGCTGAGAGTGCCGTTCTCCTTAGGTTCCGGAGGTGTGAGTAGGCTATGTGGCTGGCTGCTTCTCCCTGAGGGAACTGTGGCCGAATGCTAGTACCAGCCCGCCGCCGCCGCTGTTGCTGCTCCGAGAATGGTGCCTGAGAGCTCCCCGCGATTTAGGTCCGGCAACTCCTCTCCACTTCTGAATGGTCTCTTCCTCCCCCTGCCCCTCAGTTCATTGTCTAAGCTTGCCTTTGATGATCAGGGCTCCCAGCTTGTCACAAATATACTCGTTTCACTTGTTTTTTCGGGTCTTTGTGGTGCAAGTAAGAACTTTAAAAAAAAATTTAAAAATTACAAAATAAACTTAAGAGCTCGCTGAGATGAGCCCAGAGGATAGAAAATAGAGAGGGATCCTTCTTCCATTCTTTCCTAATTCTTCCAAATGTCTTTATATGTGTGGGCTGGGCCAGAGATTCCAACTGGCAGAAATAAAAGGGAACTCTTTACACGTTTACTCACAAATCATTCGTGTATAATGGGTGGGCAGAGGAGCAAGGCAGTGGGGATGGAGTACACACGAGAGAAGACGCTAGAAGGCAACCAGCTTAACCTATGGATAGAGTGATTATGTCTGTCACATGTGTACACATAGTCCTATGGTAAATATTTTATTCTACATTAGTTGGCAGAGAAACATACAAATAGAAAACATGCGATTTGCCCAAGATGACATAGCTGGTTAATAAATGGTTGAGCTCTCTGAAATGGTCTGCAAAATTTTGGGGCATTTTTCTGGATAGTTCTTAGTTTCATCAGATTCTGAAAGGAGTGTCTGGTTTCAGAAAGGTTAAGAAAAATGGTATTAGCAGAAAATATTGATGATTAAAAAGTTTTAGAGTGATGGAATCTTTCTACCTAAATGCCATGAAACTTAGAAAATGTTAAAGGAAAATTGCTAAGTTTATTACATACTATTTAAAAGCTTGTATATGATAAAAATCACTATATACAAGATTGAGAAAATACGTCTAACTGAAATATTTATGTTAATAGCCCTAAAATGGAATTCTATAGGCAGTGATGGTAAAGTTTGATAGTAGTATTGGCGAGAGAGGGGAGCTCTTGAGCAGTGTGGTTAGTTGGGTGTACGTTGTTATAACTTTTCTGAAGGGGTGTTCAACAGCATATGTACAGATGTAAACTGTGCCTACCTTTTGGCCCAGCAATTCACCTTCTAGAATTTATCCTAAGAAGATACAGCTGTGAAGAGATACATGCACAAAAATACTCATCATAGCCTTGTTGGTAAGAAAAAACTAGAAATAACCTAAATATCCATTAGCAGGAGATTTCTTATTAAATATGATGCATATGTACCACAGAATACTATATAACTGTTTAAAATGATATGTTCTTTGTTTTTATGGGAAGATATCTATGGTATGTTAGCAAGTTAAAACAACAATTCATATCACAGGACAACATGAAAAGTATAAATTCATTTATGCAAAAATCATGTACATATGTATGTATGTGGATACAGAAGGAGTATTCAATAAAATCTTAATATTTTTTCCCGGATGATTTTTATTTTTGCTTTGGCATTTTGCCGTGTAGCCTGAATGTTTGTACAGAGAGCGTGCCTCATTCTCAAAAGTCCTAACAGTATTTAAAATGTGCTTGGCCCTTCTGATGGAGTGTTTGCAACATCATCTATTAAGTTCAGCTGCATACACACTGTGGCACTAGATGTCATACAGAGGAGCATCCTTGTTCTCTAGAAGCTTAAAGTCTACAATAATTTCAAGGCAATTTATTATCAAGTAGGTATACAGTTGTGTGGTGTGGAATACATTAAGTACTTGCCTAGGAGAGATTTTATTGACACATGTATTCAAATGTAATACTTACCTTGAGTGTTTACCCAAATAGGAAAGGAAAAATGGTAAATGTTTTCCACTGAAGGAGAGATTTGGCATAATTTTATGGACCTCCAACATCATTTAACTGAGTGTTGCTACCAGTTTTGGCACTTTGTTTTAAAAAGGAGCTGGTACTTTCATTTGTTAGCAATGCATTAGATATTCTAAAAACTTGCAATTGAAATCTGATAACATGGCCAGTGAGTCTAAAATGTAAAATAGTATTCCTGTATGGCAGTGCTGGAGGTTTAGGTTTGCAAATAAAATTAGATTTTAGTCATCCCTTAATCCAGTTTTTGCTTTCCTGATGTGAATGTTTTCCTCTAGCAGCATCAGACTAATTGTTTTTGACACTGGAAAATCATAGCCTGTTGACCTGGTACACAAGCAATAGCCTGCAATGCTTTTTAGAGTTTTTGATAATTTTACTAATTTTCCATTTACATCCCGTTATTTAGAATTGTTTTTATTTTCTCTAGGCTCAGAGAATAAAAACATTTGTCTGTAGTTAATGGGCATTCTTCTGGGTCAGTAGGGTATGAGCCCATGGTCTAAAGAATCAGAGTAGGTTTAAAGGAAGTTCGTTATTGAGCTTAAATCTTTAGTGCACTCTGCCGTCCTGTCTTTTAGTTTTATCCTAAGAATGTGTGCTAAGGGGAATCTTTGGGTACATATTCTAACTTGGGACATATATACCTCCTTAGAAACTTGCAGTCAATCTCATATAAAATTTTCTTTCACAGAACTAAATTTGTTTTAGTCTAAAATCTGGTGGCATTATTCAGTGTCCGTTCATTTCACCAAGTTCCTGTGGATTCAAGAGAAAAGGGAGGAGAAAAGTTGGAGACGACGCTTTTGAGGAGTTTGCCGATTGTGCAGCAATGGTAAGGGTGTCCATGTTAGGTTTCGGGTTGTGAATTTAGAATGAGGCCATTCTTTGGGATTGGTGTTTTTTTCTCTCCGTGGGCCGAGCTACAAGTAAGTGGAGTGTTGAAATTAATCATGTCGGTTTTGCCGAGGAGCAGGTCCACATGACAGTGAGGAAAAGAGTTTAGGATATATGAGAGAATGTGGTTATGACAATTGATCTTGGAATTTCAACTGGTTAAGAAATTGAAGTGGCTATTAGGAGGGCGAGAGACAGTGTTAAGTGGTAGGATCAGTGGGTTGCAGGTCTGAGTGGAGTCAGAGGTTTGCAGGAATTGGGGTACCAAAGGGTGGGAACTTGAAAGAGAGGAGTTGGTGGTGTTGGAGAGTAACATGGAAGGAATTTCAGTTAAGAACTGGTGTATGTCCTTGAAGCTAGGGTGCAGGACAAGACCGAGAGCCAGAGTATTGGAGGGATCATCTGTGTGGGTATTGATACTCCCGAGCATCGTGGTTACAGCAGTGATGGGGAAGGTCCAGGAGCCAGGAACCCAGATCTTCCCAGAGTGAGGGGGACCTGGTGCTACATCTGATTTTGTGCTATTCAAAGCTGAGGGTTTTTATGGAAGAGGACTGGAGGGAGAATAGTCTGGATGTAGTAAAGAGAAGCAATATGGACATCCATCCTTTCTCTAAACCGTGTGGTTCAAGGAATATGGGGAGAAAATCGCCAGCAATTAAGAGAGCTAGGGAAGAACCAGATGTCAGGAAGATGAGGGGAGCATTCAGAGACGAGGCCAAGGATATGGAGCATCTTGCTGATGACTGCTTTGAGTTCCAGAAAGCACAGGGGAAGGGTTTCAGGCACTGGGGAAGGATGGGAGACAGGGTCAGGAAAGGGATGAAGAGGCCATATGACAATAAAAGTTGCAGGGATGATCAGTAACCTGGAAGTCCTGGGTTTCTCATGGTGACTGTTGTAAACGTGATATCCCAAGGCTATGAGTATAGGGAATGGGATGTGGGGAGAACAGTGTGGATATTGGGGGACCTGGTTAAGGTCTCCCACCAGAGTCTTCTTGAGGGGTGGTTTTATACAGAGCATAAAAGGCTTCATTTAATCCCAGCCAGAGGAGGGGCTCTCCTAATTCCATGCACTCAGAGGTCATCCTTGTCCCTGCCTCAGGAGGGCTAAAGAACAGCAGAGGGTCATGGAGGGCTCTCCTGCTTTATTCAGTTTTGTGGATCATTTTACGTATTTCACAGCATAGTGTCTCGTTTGCATCATATTTCTGTGGGTTACTTTGTGCCTGATGAAGAGTCCTCCTTCACACCTTGCCAGTTTCCTTCCCATTTCCCCACCTGAGCAGATGAAAGCCGCAGTGTGTGCCAGTCCAAGGGCAGAGTGTCTGCCATGTGCGCGGTAGGGCTCTACTCAGTGAAGATGCAGCCTGCAGGAAAGTGTTTGGTCTAAAGCCAGGGATCACCTCTACTGACCCAAGGAGCATTCAGTTCTATCTTCGGGTCAGTTCAGAGGTGTTTCTAGAGTACAAGCCAAAACAAAGTATGAAGTGCCCGTTAAGTGATCTATTTTGGGACATCTCATTTGTGTTTAACTCTTTGCAAGTACTTGACTTTCAATTCAAAATGATTCCTTGATAAGAATGATGCCTTGATAAAGCCTTATTCTCTGCCTGTGGGCAGATGCTAGATACATTTGACAGAAGGACTTGATTTTAATTCGTCTTTCTGGAGTCTGCTTCCTTTATAAGAATATGACACAGGAATGACAGTTAATGAAACGCTTGTGTTGTTTTAACACTATACTTTTAAATGTCCCCTTTGTGTGTAAGGAGATTTCTTGGATATGAACGGTAATTTTCAAAACAAATGAAAAGAACAAATGTGAATATAAAGGTTGGTTAGACCCTATGGGGTAGTTCTGCTCTGTTCTGTAGGGTCTCTCTGAGTCAGAACTGACTGGACAGCACCTGAAAACAACAAGCCACAGACTGGCGTGAGTTTCACTGCAAGCAGAAACATGTAAAAATCATCAGTCTGCTTCCTCACGTCTGCAGTGTCATCATCATGCCTGCCCTGGGAGATCCTGAAGGTCCTGAGATATCAGAGTGAAATCAGATCCCTGCTAGACGGCAAACTTTTAGAAGTCAGGAACTTACATGTCTTACAGGGTCACTTTGGGGAAATGATCTCACTCTGAAGCGTTATAGATGCCAAACCATAATATGGTGATCCTTGAATATAGATGTATTCAATATATATTTGTTGAGTGAATTAAATTATGTTCAGTATATTTTTACTACTGTGTATTCTTCTCTATTTCTGTGGACACTGGCAACAGAAATGTGTGGGATGTCTATGAGGACATGTATGAATATACATGAATATACATAAAGACACACACATTGATGCACAGAGATCCTCACAGAAGGACACCCTGACTCCTGGCTAACATAATTTTTAATTAGCTGGAATGTTCTATTTCCCAGCTATGGTAGATAAGATTTACTGTGAATGTAGTTGTATTTTGCAAGGTTTTTCTTTTCACCTGTTGCCTTATAGAGGAGGCAACCAAATTTGTCTTAGGAAATCATAAAATCACAGTGCTCAGGAACGGAGAATGTGGCATCTTGTCTTCTGGTGATTTAAGCCTAATCTCTCTACTTCTGGCCTGGTATTGGCATTACTAGTTAGTATGGAAGAAACCCAATTTCTTTCATGTTCCTGAAACAGGTTTTTTTTTTTTTTTTCTTTTCTGAAAGAAAGAAACAACTTCAACCTAGAGTATATATGTCTTAATTAAGAACTCTTATTATGCATTTAATTGATTATTCCTTGACTTTATTTCTAACAAGTTGTTTTGTCCATAACTGGGCTAATTCTTTTTAAATGCGAGATTGTATTATGCCCATATGGCATTCATTTATACATAGCATTCTAAGAATAAAAATATCATTTTAAAATGAAAATTACAATGGCAGCATGTGCCTGTTTCTACATAGTTCAGCTGATTTCAAGGCTTAAAGTGGGTGGCGTTAAACATCTGAAGTTTTTAATACGATTGTAGGGTTATTAATGCATGGCAGTTCTGGTTTTGTAAACAAGGAAATAGACTGCTCTGTAGATTCTTCCGTGATGTGTAAATACGTTTTCTAAGTGTAAGGATTCAAAGCCACCATATTAGCCATGTGATGCTTCTCATCTTTACTTCTCTAGTGTGGCTTCTGTGAGTTTTCACTGCGATCACGATTCTTCATATGTACTTATACCCCAGTTATTTCACTATGTTTGTTGGCTCATGCGTGACATTTCTTACTGGATTCCCGTTGATTTACTTAGGCTCGTCTTTTCTGTGAAGACAGGAATTTCCCGGAGCTTGAAATTTAAGTGGTGATATACTGGGATAACCACCAAGTTCATTCCCATCACAATTCGGTATAAGCGCTTTTAGTATTTTGAGTGCCTGGTTGTAAAATGATCCCTTCGACCTGTCTGCATCAGCATATTATTATTTCTAATGTGTATCTCATTTATTTTGTACTGTAACTTTTTCAGAAACCCTGGCAGCATAGTGGTTAAGAATGATGACTGCTAACCAAAAGGTTGGTAGGTCGAATTCACCAAGTGCTCCTTGGAAACTCTATGGGGGCAGCTCTCCTCTGTCCTGTACGGTCACTACAGGGTCACTATGAATCAGAATCAACTTGCTGGCAATGGTTTTTTTTTTTTTTTTCTATCTTGTTCTAGAAAGTATTTAGGGTGATTTACAAAGATGCATTCATCACCTGTCCATTTGTCATACTGTGGTGGCTTGCATGTTGCTGGAAGCTATGCCATCAGTATTTCAAATACTGGCAGGGTCACTCACGGTGGACAAGTTTCAGCAGAACTTCCAAGCTAAGACAGACTAGGAAGAAAGGCCTGGCAATCGACCTCCAAAAATTACCCAATGAAAACCTTGTGGATCACAACAGAACATCATCTGACTCACTTGCTTTGGACATGTCATCAGGAGGGATCAATCGCTACATGAGGACATCATGTTTGGTGAAGCAGAGGGCCAGTGGGGGTGAAGGAGACCCTCGGTGAGGGGAACTAGCACTGTAGCCACAACGATGGACTTGAACATGCCTGCAACTCTGAAGATGCAGCACCAGGCAATGTTTCATTCTGTTGTACAGAAAGTCACTATGAGTAGCAATCGACTGGATGGCAGCTCTCTAATAAAGATGTGTAAAATATAACAAATTAAAATTTAAGAGTGAAAGAAGAAAGAAAAAAAAAGGTAGACTAATAAAAATAGAACGTGGGAAAAGGCTAAGAATTAGTAACTGATATATAGTGTACTCCTATGGGCGCATAAATGGGTTTGGGCATCATAGCTGCCATTTTGAAGGGATCTCTGCTCCATTACACAGTATTCTTAGTGTACAAACAAACCATTTACCTTCCCCCCTCTAAAGAAGTGATACAAAATCCATTGCTGACTCATAGTGACCATATAGGACAGAGTAGATCTGTCCCCGTAAAGTTTCCAAGGAGCGGCTGGTGGATTCGAACTGCTGAACTTTTGGTTAACAGCCATAGCTCTTAACCACTGTACTACTAGAAGTGATCACTCCAAAGAAGTGATCAGTGTTTGTAAATTCTTTTAAAAAATTAATTATCATAATAGAATGGTAATCATGTATATGTAAGGTACGAAGAATAAAATGTGTACCCTCTGACTAGCCTAAAACATAGAACATTGCCACTTCTTTTGAAGCCCTCAGTGTACCCTTCTCTGTTTGCATCCTGTGTCATTCCCCTTATTAGATGTAACTGCTGTTGTTAGGTGCTCTGTAGTTGATTTCCACTCCTAGTGACCCCACCTCTGACAGAGTAGAATGGCCCCATAGGGTTTTCTAGGCTGTAATCTTTATGGAAGCAGATGAGCAGGTCTTTTCTCCCTCGGAGCTCTGGGTGGGTTCAAACCTCCAACCTTTCAGTTAGCAGCTGAGTGCATAACCGTTGCACCACCAGGGCTCCTTAGATGTAAGTAGTATCCTAAATTTTGAAGTCTGTTTATTGCAGTTTTAACTTTTACCATCTATCTACATATCCTTAAGTAAAAATGAAACCACAGTTTTAAAAACAGCACGGGGACGGTGTCTGACCTCCTCTCACTTCATGAGGGAAAGGGGAATGAAGATCAACAGCCCAAGGCTGATTCCTCCGAGGCGGGCGTCAGACAGGCCTCCTCTCTCTGCCATCTTTATTAATTCTGACACCAGCTGTCCCTCGCACAGCACTCTGTACTTCTCTGCTGGGTTCGATAATTCGTTGCAAGGACCACACAGAACTCACAGACCATACTCCCGACTCTGGGGTTTGTTACAGAAGTAACAGTTACAATTCAGGTTCAGGAACACTCAGGATGCAGTTCTTCCCTGAGGATAGCCTCTTCCCAGCAGTGCTCACAGGCACGCCTCTCCTTGGCCCTCAGTGTCTGCCCAAAGGTACTCAAGTTTCTTTGTCCATGGGCTGTTGGAAGCCCACCTCACTGTCTTCTGCTGCCAGGTCTCAGCTGCTGGTCTCTCCTTCCTTGGTGGTGGTGGGCTCCTCCTCTCTGCCCTGGAATTGGTTCTCTTTTGAGGCAAAAATGACCAATCCTTTGGTAGGCCACGATTACCCTATCACATAGTTACCTGGGTGGGAGTTACAAGATCATGGCTAGAAAGGCCACACACAAAAGTAGTTAATCACACCGCAATAGTGTGTGTATTTTTGTGTGACCTTTGCTTCTGCTTTGTTGTGTGGGAGCTTCATCCATGTTGAAGTGTGTACCTCTAGTTCCCTCATGTTCACTTGCATGAATGTGCAGTATTTATCCATTCCCTTGGGAACATCAGTGCTCTATTGATGTCTCCCGGTACATGTCTTCCGTGTGTACGTCTTACATAGGTACATGCCTGTGAGACTTTCTCTGAGTTATATAGTTACGTATCACATTGTTGTCCCATGTTGATTGTGTATATTCACCTTTGCTAGATAATGGCAAGTTGTTTCCCAAAATGCTTATAACACCTTCTGCTCCCATTAGTGTAATGAGAGCTTTTGTGCCCCATGCTCTCATAATACTTGATATTGTCTGACTTTTTAATATTTGTCCATCTGGTGAGTGATTGATGCATTCTGTATAAGAGTACTACCAGGCCAGAAGCCTGGCACCAGGGGTGGATTTCCTGCCCGTCTGGCCCACCGGACCTTTCTTGACAGTTTCTCTCTTGTCCTGAATTCTCCTTCATGCCGTCCGCCCAAAGCTTGCTCATGTCTCACAGTTTGCTACCACCTGTTTAGCTGAAGAATTTACAACAGATTTTCAAATGTTTTCAGTTACAGTTTTCTCAGTTAACTAGTTTAGTACATAAATCAAGGAATTACTTGACACTACAACTAGCCTGTGCTAAAATATGTGTTGTGCTTCCAGAGAGCTTACATGTCGTGTGAGGGTAAGGACAAAGAGAAATAAACGTTAAAGTAAACTGAGTGTGAAGAAGAAAGCTCAGGGGCTGAGATGGATAGTAATGTGGGAGATCTGCTGCAGGCTGTGGGGTCCTGGAAGGCTTCTCAGCAGGTGAGTTAGCTGAGATGTGAGAAATGGGAAGGGGTCAGCCATGCCCTGTGACTACTATGTGAGGGGTAGGCTGGGGTGAGGGGAGGTGTTGGAGGCAGCACTTCAGGCCAAGAGGGAACAGTGTGTGCAAGGAACTTGAGGCAGTTTAGGAGCCGTAAGAAGGCGGGTGTGGGTAGATGATGCTAGTTTGGAGGATTGTGGCAAGAGAGAAGGTTAGAGATTAAGAAACAGCCAGATCGTATAGAATGTCCTAGGCAAGGTAAGGAGTGTGTAGTCATGCTTAAGTACAGTGGAAAGCGGGTGAAGAATCTGAAATGCGGGGAGTGGACATGGCCTGGTTAAAATATTGAGATAAATGTTGCTGATATGTGAAGACTGGATCGAAGGACAGGAAGCATATTCAAAGAATCACAAAATTGTAAATATTTAGTGGCATCTACTGTCTTGGAGGCACTGTACTAGGCTTGAGGATACAAGGTAGGGTCCTTAACCCTTAAGAAGCCCTTCACAGTCATTTGGAGGTGGTCAGGCACATTAGAAATCTGATAGTAGTAACTGCCAAGCTATATAAAGAAGGAACGATTTGTTGTTCTTCAGTGCTGTCGAGTTGAATTCAACTCCTAGTGACCATCTGTGACAGTAGAACTTGCCCCATAGGATTTTCTTGGCTGTAATGTGTACAGAAGGAGATCACCAGCTGTTTCTCTTGAGGAGCCACTGGTGGGTTCAAACTGCCAATCTTTCAGTTAGCAGCTTAGGGCTCATCCTTTGTGTTACTAAGGCTCTTTTGTCATGCTTTAGGGGCTCAGAAAAAGGAGAAATCACTGTGGACAGCAGCAAAAAGGAAAGCCTTCTTGGGAAGCTGTCAGATTCAGTCTGGACCTGGATGAATAGAAGTTAAATAGTGGGGAATAGGAAAGACATTCTAAGCAAGACAAAATGGTGAAGACTCCTGTGTGGACAGAACATAGGACAAGTGGGAGGTGAATTTAGAGAGAGGGAAAGCTGTTGCCAGATTGTGAGAGACCTGGAATGGCCTCTCTTTCCTAAGATGGCATTACTGTGGAGTAGTAAACTGACAGACTTTTCACACCTTCATGATGATTCAGCTGACAACTCTGGTTTAGAAGACTTCACTGGGGTTTCAGTTTCTGTATCAACCTTCACATTCAGAATTGCACTTATTGCGTTGGTCCTGGATTAATTTCTTATGGGTCTTTACCCAGTTACATGGTTGATTTTAGTTTGACGTTGGATATTTACATAGAAGAACCAATTCCTTTTTAAATAACCTAAGAAGTAATTTCACAAATGCATGTCTAGCAAATAAAATAAGGGCTCTGACCTTGCTCCCTCAAGACTTTTCTTAATTTCGGTAATGGTGTGAGGAAAACTGGTTGAGGCAATGTGCATCCACAGGATTTATTTAGATTGACTAGGATCAAGTCAGCTGTTTTGTAGGAGACTAAGCTCCTGCTCAGTACTTTTATTTACAATCCAAGCCCTTCCCCTTCATATCTCATCCTTTATTTAATGCTCAAACCTCTACCTAGACCCACCCTTAAGGTGGAACCAACAAGACCACCTCATACTCCATCCTGGATTCTGGCTCACTTCATTCCCTAAGGCTTTCCCTTTATTCCGTCATGCCCATAGCCAGGAGAGGCGCATAGTCTGTCCAGTCTTAGTTTACCCAGCTGTCTGTTTGATCAGAGTCCAACTGTATAACTGACTCACCTGACTTTCATGCTCCCAATAATACATACGGTCTTCAATCTCCTTATCTTGTCTGCTTTTCCAGTGTCTTGCAGACTTGTATATATTCTCGTGAATTTGTCAGTTTAATGTATTCTATTTTTAGTCACAAAACTTGATCAATTTCCTTCTCCAGGAGAACAGATTTACTCTTCACTGAGCTACCCAGCACCCCCACCTTTAACATGTCTTTCTAAATTTCTTATCTCCATGTAAAAGCCCTCTGCAATGTTTTTGCCCACCCTCCTGTGAACTGGTCACCCGTTAGACCTCACGAAGTGGTGAGGGATTGCCAATGAAGACCCTAAACCATGCAGAGCACTTGACACTCCTCCTGGTCCTCCATGGGGACAGAGTGACACACCTGTGTAATAGCTGTCGTCAGTCGTTGCCAGCCTTCCCACATCTCTTTTCAGGAGACTCCGACCACTCTGAGAGCCTGCCAGAGTCACAGGTTTCAGAGAACCTCTTTCAGCAATACTTCTTAAGTGTCCGTTGTGACATTGGGCGTGTCTTCTGGGAAGCCTGCGGTCTTGTTGGGGGACGAGAGCTTACACCAAGTGAGCGGTGGACGAACAGCACAAGGCAGCAGTAGATGACTGGCCTGACCAGGATGCCATCACCCCTGCTCAGGGCGCTGCCTGTGAGGGTGACGGTTGCACAACATGGTTACTGCGATTGTGACCACTCACTTGTACACCTGAAATATGGTGCATTGGCAAGTGTTGTTTTCAAAAATAAATGAATAGCGGTGCAGCCTGCTCAGTTGCAGGGCCGTGGGTCTCCTGCTCCTACTGCTCCCTCTGTCCCCTCAGCTTGTGGTTCATGAGCTGTAGAAGTGGAGGAAATCTAAAGGTGAACTCGCCCCTGAAAAAGCTGACTACTCTGTGCCACCTATGAGGAAGTGCTGGACATGCAGATACAAAGGAAAAGCAGATGATAAACCCTGAAGAATGTTTATTATGAAGAAGAAGACAGTTTATTATGAAGAGAGTATGATTTCAGTCTCATTATAGCAGTTCATCACAAGGATTCATTCTTGATAACAAAGCAATGTCCCTGTTCTGGTAAGTGGCCTAAAGAAAAAGCATTTTGTTGATCAGTGTACGATAATTCTATGCAATGAATACTCTCTCTGCTGCTTGTTCACTTAACAGCCATTTGTCATTAGAAAGGAATTGTCTTCTGAACTGGAGATGCACACAGGGATGCCAGGCTACTGTAGCAACTCTGAATGTTCTGCCCCCTCCCCAACTCCCTCTTCTTTAAACTTCCACACTTCCGCCCTCAGGGAGCTCACACTGAAGAGGTGGACCACTAGACAGCTGACTAACGCAGGCTGAGCCCCCTGAAGGCAGAGCTCAGGAAGTCTTGTTCATCCTCTCTCTGTGTTACCAGCACCTCACACAGTACCTGGTGCGCAAAAGCTGTTCAGTAGAAATTCTTTTTTTTCTTTTTTAATTTGGAAATAATTTCAAACTTTCCGAAAAGTTGCCGTGTAATACAGAGTGGACCCGTATACCCTTTAGCCAGATTCATTTATTGTTAACATTTTCCCTCTTTTTGTGGCTGCCCTCCTCTCTCTCTCTTTGTGTGTGTGTGTGTGTGTAGACACTTTTTTTCTTCTGGGACCGTTTGGAAGTAAGTTGCATACCTCATGTTTCTTCTAAACACTTAAGTGTGTATTTCCTATGAATAAGGATATTCTCTGATGTAGCCATGGTACTATTACCTACCTAGTTGAATTTAACTTTGCTGCGGTACTTTTATCTATTTTACATGCTGGCCATAGGTCAGTTTTGTCACTTAACCCAACAATGCCCTTTCTAGCATTTTTCTTTTCCTCCAGTACAGGATCCAGTCTAGGATCACTTATTCCATGAATTGTCATGTCTTTAGTTTCTTTTACTCTGGAGCAGTTCCATGGCCTCTTTGTATTTTATGACACTGAATTTTTTCACACAAAGCTTTATTGATGTATAATTTACAGATGATAAAATTCACTGGCTTGAGCATGCAGCTGGATGATTTTTAGTGAATTTAGAGAATTGTGCAAACATGACCACAGTCCAGTTTTAGAACATTTCAGTTACCCTAGAAAAATCCATCCTGCCCTTTGCAGTCAATCCTCCACCCTCAAGCAACCACTACTCTGCTTTTTCTCGTTAGAGATTTGCCTTTTCTGGATGTTTCTATAAATGGAATCATACGACATGTAGTCTCTCACATCGGGCTTCTTTCACAAAGTATAATGTTTCCAAGATTTGTCCGTGTTCCCGCATACATCAGTATTTCATTCCTTTTAATTGCTGAATAGTAGTCCATTGTGTAGATACACTGTATTGTGTTCATCTGTTCACCATTTGATGCGTGTTTGGATTGGTTCTACTTTTTGACCCTTATGAATAATGCTGCTGTGTACATTATTATAAACAAGTCCTTGTGTGTATATACTTTTAATTTCTCTAGGATAGATACTTAAGAGTAGAATTGCAGAGTTGCATGATAATTTGTATTTTAATTTAAAAAATTTTATTTTGCTTTAGGTGAAAGTTTGCAGCGCAAATTAGTTCCTCATTCAAAAATTTATACACAAATTATTTTGTGACAGTGATTGTAATCTGCACAATGTGTCAGCACTCTCCCCTTCTCCACCCCAGATTCCCTGCACCCATTTGTCCATTTTTCCTGTCCCATCCTGCCTTCTCGTCTTTGCTGTTTAGTCAAGTGTTGCCCATTGGTGTCATAGACTTGATTGAACTAAGAAGCACATTTCTCATGTGTGTTGTTATGTGTTTTATACACCTGTCTAATCTTTGGCTGAGAGGTAGACTTTGGGAGTGGCTTCAATTCTGAGTTAGCAGGATGTCTGGGGGCCATAGTCTCAGGGGTTCCTTCAGTCTCTGTCAGACCAGTAAATCTAGTCTTTTTGTGTGAATTTGTATTCTGTTTTACATTTTTTTCCCACCCTGTCCAGTACCCTCTATTGTGATCCCTGTCAGAGTGGTCAGTGGTGGTAGCCAGGCACTATCTAGTTCTTCAGGGCTTAGGCTGGTGGAGGCTGTGGTTCATGTGGTCTTTTAGCCCTTTGGACCAATATTTTCCTTTTGTCTTTTTTTTTTTTTTTCTTTGCTCCGAATGGAACGGGACCAATAGATACATCTTAGGTCGCCATTCATAAGCTTTTAAGATCCCAGATGCTATTCACAAAAGTAGCACATAGAACATTTTCTTTATGAGCCGTGTTATGCCAATCAACCATGATATTCCCTGAGACCATGGTACCCAGCTCTCAGCCCCAGTAACATGGTCCCTCAAGTGTTTGGATTTGTCTAGGAAACTTTTATGACTCTGCCTTTGTCGAGGTGTTCTGAGGTCCCTGTATTGTGTGTCGTCTTTCCCTTAACCAAAGTTAACACTTGTCTACTATCTAGTTAGTGATATCCCTTCCCCACCCCTCCCCTTCTTGTAAGATTGCTTTTTCTGTGTGTAAACCTTTTCTTGAGTTTTTTTAATAGTGGTCTTGTACATTATTTGTCCTTTTGTGATTGACTTATTTCACTCAGCGTAATGCTCTCCAGATTCATCCGTGTTATTAGGTGTTTTGTGGATTCCTCATTGTTCTTTATTATTGCATAGTATTCCATTGTGTGTATGTCGCATAACTTGTTTATCCATTTTTCTGTTGTGGCACTTAGATTGTCACCATCTTTTTGCTGTTGTGAATAATGCTTCGGTGAACATGAGTGTGCCTATGTCTATTCATGTGATGGCTTTTATTCTCTAGGATATATTCCCAAGAGTGGGATTGCTGAATCATATGGTATTTGTATTCCTAGCTTTTTAAGGAGGTATCATATCGTTTTCTATAGTTGTTGTACCATTTTACATTCCTATACCAGTAGTGCATAAGAGTTCCAACCTCCTCGCAATCTCTCCAACATTTGTTATTTTCTGTTTTTTGATTGGTGCCAGTAATGCTGGGGTGAGATGGTATTTCACTGTAGTTTTGATTTGCATTTCTCTAATAGCCAATAACTGCCAGCATTTCCTCATGTGTCTGTTAGCTGCCCGAATGTTTTCTTTGGTGAAGTATCTGTTCATATCCTTTGCTGATTTTTTAATTGGGTTATTTGTCTTTTTGTTGCTGAGGTGTTGAAGTATTTTATAGATTTTATAGATTAGACCCTTGTGGGATATATCATAGGCCAAAATTTTTTTCCTGATCTATAGGTTCTTGTTTTACACTTTTGGTACAGTCTGTTGATGAGCATAAGTGTTTAATTTTTAGGAGCCTCCAGTTATCTAATTTATCTTCTGGTGTTTGTGCATTTTTATAGTTTGTATTCTGTTTATACCATATATTAAGGCCCATAGTGTCCCCATTTTTCCTTCCCAGCTGCTATGGGGCAGTTCTGCTGTGTCGTGTAGGGTCACTGTGAGTCGGAACCCATTCCCCGGCACACAACAACAAGAACATGCACATGAAATAATTAAGAAACACTCCCAAACCGCACAGTGTTTTCATGAGCATCACAAGGTAGCGCTTACATTCATTATTATGAACCGTTGTACTTTACTCAATTTTTTATCGTAATGGGCTTTATGGCAGTCCGTTCTTAATTGTGAGTTGTCCATAAATTGGATGTTCATACCCTGGGGACTGTCTGTACTTAATCTGACTAGGTGGTATTGATTGCCCTCCAGAAGGACCACCGTCCACCAGTAGTTCTTGGAGGGCCCCTGTTTCCCTAAATCCTCGCTCACAATTGGCATTCTCCAGTTCTCTAATGTTTGCTAGGTTAAGATGCATGATGTGAAATCTCATTGTTTTTTTTTTGCATGTCTTTCCTCACCAGTGATTGTTTGCAATTTTGCTGTGATTACCAGCAAATTGATGGAGTTTTACTGAATAGTAATCCTAGTCCTCATGGAGTCTTTCTGATGTCATCCCTCCCGTCATCATCGCTTCTCAGATCTATCATCACTTCTCAGATCTAGCACAGCCCAAGGGTTTTCCTTCCTCCTTGGTCATAATATTCCCTCCCTTGCACCTCATTTTTGTAAGGTGATAGGAAAGAGGGGAGACCATTTAGTTCGCCCTGTGTTTTGTTCCTGTGGGAAATAAGATTTCTACTGCTTTGTACCAGCAGTGAGTTCCAGAGGAAGTAACAGATGGCTTGAAAGGTGAGAACAAAGGCATGAAGTCCCATGCAAGTGATGTCCCTTTGAAAATCAGCATTCAAGGGAAAGCAAGTAAAGAAGGCTGAAAGTGTGAGATGTGAGATGGGTTGCTAGGAATGGGGTCAGGGGATATCTGGAGACCTCAAGGTCCAAGGAAGGAGATGATCCGGAAAGGAGTATAGCCCTGGGTGATGTGGGGTCTGGAGAAAGAGGAAGACTCCTTGAGATTTGGAGAGGGAGGAAGGCAAGAGGAGAATTTAAGGGTCTAAATTTTTAAATGTATGTATCTTTTAATAAAATAAAATACATGTAATAAAATACTTTGTTTATTATTTTATTGTGCTTAAGGTGAAAGTTTACAAAGGAAATCAGTTTTTCATTCAAAGATTTCTACATAAATTGTTTTGTGACACTGGTTGCAATCCCCGCAATGTGTCAGCTCTCTCCCCCTTGCCACCCTGGGTTTCCCATTCCCTTTTCATCCAGTTTTTCTGTCCCTTCCTGTCTTCGCTTTTGGACAGGTGTTGCCCACTTGGTCTCATATACTTAATTGATGTAAGGAGCACATTTTTCACGTGTGTTACTGTTTGTTTTATAGGCTTGTCTAATCTGGCTGAAAGGTGACCTTCAGGAGTAGCTGCAGTTCTGAGTGTTCTGGGACCCTTGTCTCAGGGGTTTTTCTAGTCTCTGTCAGACCAGTAAGTCTGGTCTTTTTTGTGAATTTGAATTTTGTTCTCCATTTTTCTCCCACTGTGTCCTGGACCCTCTATTGTGATACCAGTTGGTGAAAAATACATGTGTTCTAAAAAATGTATTCTACAAAATTAAGCTGAAAGTCATAGTGTCAATTCGCAGAGGATTTACAGTCTATTAGCAGGGCTTTTTGGACATGTTGTCAGGAGGGATGAGTCCCTGGAGAAGGACATCATGCTTGGCAGAGTACAGGGTCAGCGGAAAAGAGGAAGACCCTCACTTAACGAGATGGATTAACACTGTGGCTGCAACAATCAGCTCAAGCATAGCGGTGATTGTGAGGATGGCTCAGGTCCCGGGCAGTGTTTCATTCTGTTGTGCGTTGGGTCGCTATGAGTCGGAACCGACTCGACGGCACCTAACAGCGACAACAAAGCAGGGCTCTTACTTTCTTTGGAAGATGTGAGTTGGAAGAGGCTAATGACAACACTTTTAAAACATGTGCTAGAGTTGTATGACTAATTCCATAGCTTTCAACTTTTATTCTACCTGCTTCTCCAGAAGAATGGGCAAATAGATAAAAGATGATTAATAAGAAAGCAATTGAAGAGAGAAACAGCTCAGAGCAGTGGTTGTCCACTTGCCATTTCAGACATTGCCATTGTCATATCAGTGCCTATCCCTCACTTATTTTGCCCTCACTACAATAAGCACATTTTAAAGAGACCTGGTCCATTTTATCTTGCAGGCAGGGCCCTCTGCAGACAGTTGCTTACTGAACTGCTCCCACATGGTCTTTGAGCTCAGCCATGGCAGACCTAAGGAGCTGAGGGGAAATGCTGTTGAGGAACAGGGTGTAAGGCCCTGAAAGCCTGCAGCTCTGGTCTTGGCTAGCATCCCTGAGTTTCCCTTACTCTGCACCTTTCCTCCCTGGGGTTCCCGGTCCTTGAGTCTAGAAAACTCAGGTAGTCATTTAACAGCTAAACTAAGAGGCCAGAGTGAAAGGTTAAGATGGAGAACAGATAATAAATCAGTGAAAGGATGAAAATAATTCCTGTGGCTAGGTGGCAGAAGACGGCTCAATCGAGGCATTCATAGAGCCATAAGGGTTAAAAGGAAATAGAACTTTCCTGTAAAGGCAGGTGAAGGTGCTAATAGTAATAATAATCCCTTACGTAAATGTGTCTGTTGTTTTACAGTTCTGAGTTCTTTTCACGTTTCAGCAATCAGGGTTGTGACCACCATCCTTCTGACACATAGAGGAGGCTGAGGTACATATGGGCAGAGGGACTTCCTCAAGGTCTCTTGGAAGCTGACACTGGAGTAGCTTGATGATATTTCAGTGACAAAATGGTGCAGATTGAGGTGGCAGTGCCTGGGCACAAGCAGCTGACATTAAACAGGAGGACAGGAAGGAAAAGGATGTTAAAGGAGCAGAAAAATTGCAGAAGCAGAATGTGTAATGAAAAAATGAGCTGTCTTTGTAGCGTTCAGTCTCTACTAAGGTCCAGTAACAAGCCAAGCTATTTCTCAAAAGGAGAGTAGTTATCTTCAGAGGATGCCAGGGCTTTGCTCCAAAATCCTAAGGGTCTGTGGGGTGGTTCACCAATAGGGGCCTGCCAGAGACTCCATACAGAATCTCCATCTGCCACCGACACTTCAAGCACCATTGAATCAGCTGGATCATACGGTCCAAGTGGCAGAGCAGCTTGCACAGCAGCCTGAACCTGTTGCAGAGCCTTCTCTTTTTCTGGGCCCCATTCAAAAGTAGCAGCTTTTCCAGTCACTTGGTAAATCGGCTGGAGTATGAGAAATATGTTGCCTCCCAAATCCAAAGAGGCCCTTAGCCATTGTGCCTCCTTTTTAGTTGCGCGAACAGCCAGATGCAATAACTTATCCTTCACTTTGGAAGGAATATCTCCACATGCCCCTTACCACTGGATCCCTAAAATTTTCACTGAGGTGGTAGAAGCCTGAATTTTTGTGGGATTAATTTACCACGCTCTAGCAGGCAAATGTTTTACCAGTAAGTCCAGAGTCACTGATACTTCTTCCTTACTACGTCCAACCAGAGTAATGTTATCAAGGTAAGGGACCAGTGTGACATCTTATGGAAGGGAAAGGCAATCAAGGGCCCCTGCTGACTAAATTGTGACACAGGGCTGGAGAGCTCATGGAGCCCTAAGGCAAGCAAGTGAAGGGGTATTGCTGGCCTTGCCAGCTGAAGGCAAACTTCTGATGGTCTTTCCAAACAGGCATGGAGAAAAAGGCATTAGCCCACTCAATAGCTGCACACGAGTTACCAGGACATGTATTAATTTGCTCAAGCTATGAAACCACATCTGGAACACATCTGCAATTGGAGTCACAACCTGGTTAGGTTTTTGATAATCTACTGTCATCCTCGAAGATCCATCTGTTTTTTGGATAGGCCAAATAGGCAAGTTGAATTGGGGATGTGGTGAGAATCACCACGCCTCCATCCTTCAAGTCTTTGATGGTGGCAGTAATGTCTGCAATTCCTCGAGGAATGCAGTATTGCTTTTGGTTTACTATTTTCCTTGTTGAGGGGAGATGTGATGGCTTCCGCTTGGCTTTTCTTACCAAAATAGCCCTTTCTCCATTTGTTGGGGATTCAGTGTGGGGCTTCTGCAGGTTGTTGAGTATGTCTATTCCAATAATGCATTCTGGAACTGGGAAAATCACTACAGGGGGATTCCTGGACCCACTGGACCTACTGTGAAACAAACATGAGCCAAGACTCTATTCATAACTCAACCTATATATGTCCCCACCCTGAGTGGTGGGCTACAGTTCCATTTTGGGTCTCCTGGAATTAGTGTCAGTTCAGAGCTAGTATCCAGTAATCCCCAAAAAGTCTGATTATTTTCTTTTCTCCAGTGAAAAGTCACTCTCATAAAAGGTCATACATCCCTTTGAGGAAGGCTAGGAGAGGGAATAACAATATAAATTTTTGGCAGTGTATTTGAGCCCTTTGTCATGGGGACCTGGCCTTCCCTTCATTCAAGGGGTTGTGGGTCTTTAAATTCTCTCAGGTATGGGAGTTGACTGAGGGCGATTCGAGTTAGACTGCTCTTCACCTGACCTAGAATTCATCTGCTTGTACAGATCGAGTAAATAGTAGATTTCCTATCTATTTCACTCCTAGGAACACCATGACTAAGGAGTCATAAGTCCATATGAGTCAGACTATTCTGATTACTGCTGTGACTCTGCTGTCCATTACTGTGACCATGCCTACCTTGTCCTTCTTGATTGAGTGCCACCACTTGGCCCCTGCTATCACAGCATCCGATCAGCCCCATTGAATGTAGCTGTCTTAATTCAGTTAGGGCAGTTCCCACTGTCAAATCTGATTTACATAAAATAGGAATCACAGCAGTCTTCAAGGATGCTGGATTTCCCTTCATAAATTTGTTCTTCACAGTTGTGGTAAAAGTGTGTTCTCTGGGCATTCCATGTGTGGGTCTGTGGGTTTAACCTGATAAATCCACCTTAGCATGCCAGTTTTCCTAAGTCTTTGAATACCTTCTTCTACAGTATACCAAGGCAGGTCTGGGACTTCAACTTGATTTAGTGTAGGCCACTGGGTAATGCATGCTTGGGCAACCCAACCAAAGGAACTATTAGATCTTTCCCTAACTTCTTGAGCTGAAACATTGAATGAAGAATGTGTGCTTAGTGGACCCATATCAATAAACTCAGACTGATCCAGCTTTATGTTCCTTGCAGCATTATCCTACACTATTAATAACCATTCCCACACCTGTTCCCCAGGTTCCTGTTTGTACATATTAGAAAAGTCAAGCAGTTCTCTTGGAGTGTAGCGTACCTCCTCCTGGGTCACACTTTGTACTTCACCTTTTGGGGCTCACTGGGACTTAAGTCTGGTTATAGGTCTAGAAGCCAGACACAGTAGTGTGGAATTGTTTTGAGAACATTCAGCATTGCATTGTAAAGCATCTGCCTCAGATGATGCCCCGGGCAATGACTCAGGCAAGGGCTCTTTAGAGGCAGCTGGGCTAGGGCTAATCTCATGAGATGGAAGTGGAGGGGCTAATGCTTTTACTGGGCAGGGTGGTGTGGCAGACAGACATGACGTCATCTCTTTCAAATGGTGCTTGCATATCATGCAGAGAAACATCTGCAAACCAGACACCAGTTTTCTCTTCCTCAGTCAACTGATCATGAGGCCATAGATGAAGACTAGGAAAGGGCAGGTAATGTAACAGGAGTGGAGACTGTGGGCATTTGGGCCATTTCCTCATGCGACTTACTTGGGCCTTCAGGTCCTGCTCAGGCCCGATATCCTGTATACCACTTCCGTTTAATGATGGAGTGCTGCTGAGCACATCCAGCTTTATGGCTCTGTAATAAGACAACACCCAGTTCATGATGGGCAGCTCAGGCACATGGTGACTTGATGTCCCATGGTTAAATGTTCAGTCTCTACTAAGGCCCCGTAACAAGCCAAAAGCTGTTTGTCTAAGAGTAGTTAAATGCAGAGGATGGCAGGGCTTTGCTCTAAAATCCTAATGATCTGCCCTGTGATTCACCAATAGCAGCCTGCCAAAGACTCCAAACAGCATCTCTATCTGCGACTGACACTTCCAGAACCATTGGCTCTGCCATATCATATGGCCCAATTGGCAGAGCAGCTTGGATGCCAGCCTGAACCTGTTGCAAAGCTTTCTCTTGTGGGCACTGCTCAATACTAGCAGCTTTTCAAGTCAATTGATAAATAGGCTGGAGTAGCATACCCAAATGAGGGATATGATACCTCCAAAATCCGAAGTGGCCCAACAAGTGTTGTGGCTCCTTTTTAGTTGTAGGAAGGGCCAGATACATCAACTTATCTTAACTTTAGGAGGAATATCTCAACATGCCCCACACCACTGAAGCTCTAGAAATTTCACTGAGATGTAAGCACCTAGATTTTTGTCAGAATGATTTTCCACCCGCAAAGATCTTACCAACAAGTCTAGAGTATTGATACTTCTTTCTTAACTAGGTTCAGTCAGCATAATGCCATTAATGTAATGGACCAGTATGACGTCTTTTGGAAGGGAAAAGCGATCAAGTTCCCTGTGGAACTTGAGAGTTGACGTATCCCTGAGATAAAATAATGAAGGAGTATTGCTGGCCTTACCAGCTGAAGGAAGACTGCTTCTGGTGGTCTTTTAAAACATGGATAGAGAAAAAAGCATTGGCTAGATTAATGTTTGCACACCCCCAAAGATATATTAATTTTCAGGCCACATCCCCAAGAAAACTTCTCTTCCAACTGATTGGCTGCTCACATCAGATCACAAAATGGAGGAGGATTACGTAATTTTTGCCAAATCCCTGAGCATCATGGCCTCCCCAAGTTGACAGATAACACTAACCATCACAGTGGTGATGAAAGTGTTCTAGAGTAGATACTTGTGATGGTTGAATAGGATTGTGAAAGTAGGTAAAGCCACTCTATTACACACTTTCAAGGTATTTAAACAAAACTTTATTTAATGAGAAATCTACCAGTTAATATAGTATAAACTCTAAAGCATAAATTGAGCTGGAAAAATATTACAACAAAAGCAAAAAAATACCTACTGAGGTGAGAAGAAGAAAATGTCTGGTTCTGAGGCTAATGTTTCCTAGCCATGAATGAGGAGCTCCCGTTGAGAAGGTATGGCAATTGGCTCAGCCTCTGGTGCCTGAGGCTGAGGTAGAGGTGGAGAACCTAATAGCCTATGGGGCTCCATTGTTGGAGTAGGATTGGGATTGATATCAGCTGTTTGTCCATGAGCCAGTTGTAGGTGGCCCAGGATGGAAATCCACCCCTCCAGCTGACTCTTTGTCTAGTGCCACTACTGGACCTGGTGATGAAAGAGCTGGTGCTCTAAGGACTTCCAGTTTTGGTGCCAGAGCAGTTGGCTGAGGAACCATTTCTGTAGGTGGCCCAGGATGGGAATCGGGCCCTCCAGCAGGCTCTTCTCCTGGTGCCCGGCCAGAGATCGAGATGGAGGGCTCTGGTCTACAGTGAGCTCTGGTGTTGCTGCAGGTACAGGAGCAGGATTGACATCAGCCAGTGGTCCAGGAGCCAGAATAAGAGTCTGATCTTCCAGCTGACTCTCCATTTGGTACCAGTTTTGGAGTTGGTGATGGTGATCTTTGGAGCTCCAGTGTTAGTCCAGGCTTGTGATGGACCTCAGCAGGTGGTCCAGGAGCTCATTATGGTCTTGGCCCAGGGAGATAATCCAATCTTTCAGCAGGCTGTCTGTCAGGTGGCAGTGCTGAACTTGGTGATGTTGGACCTGTTGTTGTACCCAGCTCCAGTGTTGCTGCAAGAGCAGGATCTGACTGAGGAAGTGGTCCTTGAGTCTGTTCTGGAAGTTGCCCAGGGTAAAAACCCAGCTCTCTTGAGGCCTCTCCATCTGTTGATGGGATGGGTGGTGCTCTACTGAGCTTCGGTGTCTGTACAGGATCAGGATGGACATCACCAGGTGGTCCAGGATCCGGCTAAGGCGGTGGCCCCGCTTAAGAATGTGAACCTCCAGCGGGTTACCCATCTTCTGCCAGAGCTGAAGCTCATGACGGAATAGCTGCTGCTCTGTTGACCTCCTGTCTTGGAGCAGGAGCAGGATCGATGTCAGCTGGCAGTCCAGGATCCCGTTCTGGAGGTGGCTCCGGATGGGAATCCACCTCTCCATCTGACTCTCCATCTGATGCTGGTGGTGGAGCTGGGGGAAGACCTGGGCTCCATCAGACTCCAGTGTTGGAACAGGAGCAGGAGCAGGATTGACATCAGCCAGTGGTTTGGGAGCCAGTTCTGGAGTTGGCCCAGGAGAGGGATCCACCCGTTCAGCCAGCTCTCTATCTGGTGCCAGTGCTGGAGCTGATGACATAATAGGTGGTGTGCTGTGGAGCTCTGGTGCTGCTACAGAAGCAGAATGTACCCCAGGAGATAGTCCAGGAGTCGGTTCTTGGGGCAAAGTTAGCCCTTGAGCTCCTTTTGCAGTTGGCGCTGGCCCCGGCTCTAGAGCTGCAAGAGGAGAAAGGTTCACCAACATGACTGCCTTTCCTCATGCTTTCCCAGTGATGGGAAACAGCCCACTGCCACGAAGAGAAGCCGGTTCCCAAGATTTCCACCCCAGGAAGTCTTCCCAGACTGTAGTCCCCCAGAGGAGGTTCTGAAGTTACTCTGAACTCTGGCTCAACCCCAGCCTCTGGGGGTCTTCCCCCTGCCCCTCAGAAGCTCATAGGCAGTCATGCCCAGTCTTCCTCACCCTCTGGCTCTGCCTCAGTGACCTCCATTTGATCCAGCTGTGCCAAGAGAAGTTGGGTATCATGCTCCAGATGTGAGCCTGGCATGTTCACGTGCACATACTCCACCACGAGCTTTAGACAGGGGAAGTCCGGGGGCTGATTGAAATCCTCCAAGTATTCCTTCAGCCATGTGCCCAGGATAAAGGAGATGGCGCTAGGGATGGGTGGTGAAGAGCAGGGTCAGAGGTCTGGCTTTTCCCACCATACTGCCCTCCCAGGACACCCCTGCAAGGGTCCAATCCCTCTGTCTGCCCCTGACTTGCCAAAGGTCAGCAGCACCCTGCATCATGCCCTCTGGCTGCCCAGACAGTGGCAGGTCTGGTCAGTGACAGGAGGCTAGCACAGAGCCTTGTCCCAGGGAGCTCCCCATCAGTGTTCTGACCGACTCTTACTCCTCGGGGAGCCTGAATTACATTCCTTTCTGTCCCCTGGCCCTCTCCCCACTGGACAGTAACCCTCTAAGGGCACGGAGATGCGTGTCTGCATGTTCACCTCACAGCCTGGCACACAGTAGTGGTCCAGGATTATCTAATGCTGGGCGACACATGGAGTTTGTCCCCTGACCCAGATGCGCAGGCCCTTAGGCCCTCCTCTGAGCTTGTGCACCAGCGTGCTGCCTAGTTCTCTGCATGTGTGTGAGGGTCTCTTCTCCCACAGACACTGTTCTCCCCGGGACAGGGGTCCCACATGCAGCTGAGCACCCGTGACTGGTGATTGGGATTTGGGAGCAATTTTCTCCACCCTCTGTCCCCCCAGACCTCCTGTTTTGGGCCCCAAACAGAGGACGGGGCAACCGGTGACATGAGGGAATCGTGGGAGGATGAATTGTCTCAGGGACCTCTCTGTGCCTTGAGCCTCCCCTCTGCTCCCCAGGATGCCCAGGTTCCACTCCCAGTTCTCTCTGACTGTTTACATCCTTTAGAGGGCACCCCTAAACTCATGCCTATACTAGAATCCAGATGCGTGGGGCCCCGGGTCTGCCAACGCTAATCCAGATACCAAAATCCAAAACCGAACCCAGTGCCATCGAGTCGATTCCAACTCATAGCGACCCTATAGGACGGAGTAGAACTGCCCCGTAGAGCTTCCAGGGAGCGCCTAGTGAATTCGAACTGCAGAATCTTTGGTTAGCAGCCATAGCAGTAAACCACTACGCCACCAGTGTTTCCCCCAATCCAGACACAGCCCCCCTAAAACCTCCACCCTTCTGTAGTGATAGGAGTCCCTCCTTCATCCAAAGTCCACTCACCCTTTCGGCTGCTCCTGGGGCTCACCATACTCAGCAGAATAGGGGTGGTTACATCCATACCTAGAGGTGGTGTGAGAGTGTCACATCTAATGCACTGTGGGCACTACTTGCTTAAGATGTCTAGTGTTCCTGTTTGACTCTTGGACTGGAGGCCCAAGAGGGCAGGGCTTCCTATCTGCTTTGTTCACTGAAGAGTGCTAAATACCGAGAGCAGCATCTGCAACGGTAGGGGCTTGATGGATGATTGGTGAATAAGTGAACCAAACCAGCACCTTCCCAGGTATCTGAGAGTCTTGGGGCCCCTCTATAAGCATCCAGGGATCCCTGTCCTGGTTATATCAAGCACCCACTAAATGGAATCTCCACCTCCCCTTTACAAACGGGAAGTAGGTTTGCTAAAGGGCATGTAGTCAATAAGGGGTGAGGTAGACAGCTTCTTCATGGGAGAAAGGAAAATAATAAACATGAACATAACAGCCCTTCCAGCACCCTTTACCATAGAGCTGGGCTCCGGGTACGTACTTTCCATGGCTTATCCCATGTGGTCCTGACAGTAATTCTAGTTGATTGGACATTTACCACCCTACTTCTCAGGGGAGAAAACTGAGGCTCTGAGTGGTGAAGTGACATTCTCCAGACTCAAAATTGGTAGGAGGTAGAGTCCCCGTTGGGTTGTGGAAGGCGGGGTGCTCACCTTTGGAGCAGCTGGTCTAGGACCTGCTGGGTGGTGGCGTAGGTTCTGTAGGCTCCCAGAAAGGTTTTGATGTAGGAGATGTCACCCTTTAGGTAGGCGGGCACCAGGTACTCCACCAGCTTCTCCAGCAAGCCTGCCTTGAAGGTTTTCATCACTCAGGCCTCATCCAGGTCCTCATCTGAACTACAGACACACTGGAGTGGGACAGAGTGGGGACATATTGTCAGAGGCAGCCCCATGAACCACCAGGAGGGTTGGGGGCCTGGAGCTGGACCAGGAATTCCCTGTCCCTCGGTGACCTGTCTCAGGAGGTGGGGCTCAGCTTTCCAGGCAGAATTGGAGCTGGGAGATGATTAAAAGCATTAGAAACCTGAAATGATTTTATTAACTAAGTAACCATGGTATCTCCCTGTAGAAAGAACAGTATCCCAGTGCGTCCTCACAAAACAGCCCATTCCAGAGATGTGAAAACAGAGGCTTGGTGATATCCAGTGTCTGCTCGAAGTCACCTGGTCAGAACCCGGAACTGTGTGACACTAGGTTTCCCTGATGTTTCTTCTCTGCTAACTGAGGGTTGCTCTGCTCCTGACTCAGAGGGGAACATCTGGTGGAAGCTCACTCCCTCCCAGTTGCAGACAATGCACAGAGCGGACACACCCATGAGATAAGCAAGACAGGGATTTTTCTTTCTGTGCATTAAAGGGGTTTTTGAGAACCCGAAGCTGTGGAACACCGAGATCCAGCCAAGGGTGAGAGGCTGGAGATCCTGGAGAACTGAGGATCTGACCAGATGGCTCAAGGAGGACAAATGTGAATGGTTGGTAAAGGATTGAGAGGTGGCTCAGTTTCTCAAGGACAACAAACGCCTCAAAACCACCCTGCAGTTCTATAGGCCACCCTGACAGCCGACTGGCAAAATGGAGAAGAACCATAACACCTGAAACAGGCTTGATGCAGAGACGCAGCCAGCATCACAAGCTGCTCGGCCCCGGGACTGCGACCACTGTTTTGGCAAAGAGTCTGGCTCTAGCGATCCTAACTTGAAATGTGCACATCCTTCCCCCAGCATGCCACTCTTGGGGGTCTGTCCTGGGTGGGTCACTGTATGAGGACACACGTAAGCGTTCCTGCAGCCCTGCTGAAAGGGCAGCAGAAGGAATCAGTGCACGGCCAGTAGCAGTGAGAGGCTCAGTCCCTGTGGGGATAGGCCTCCCTTCTGGAATATTCTGCAGCAAGTCAGGATATAGCCCCTGATCTGAAGGGGTCATGTGATGTGTTCCGGAGACTGCAGGTTGTAGAAAACGGTGTGTCATAGTCTGAACCCCGCACTTTATGGTAAAAGAAGCCTGCTAAGTGTGATGATGTGTGAAGCTGGGAGAAGGTGTGGAAGGACAGTCCAGCCTACTGCTGCCTGGGCCCTGGGGTTGGAAGTTAAACACTCAAACAGCAGTAACATGCAAAAGACACATGGACTTAAGTGAGGACAGTAAAAAAACTGGTTCCTGATATTCCTACAAATATGGGAAGAGTGACTTTGTAGCTGGCCAGGGCAGGGGGAGCAGCGGGGAGCGGAGGAAGATGGATTCCTTTGGGAGGGGACTGGGGGCCCTCGAGACGGAAAGTCCTGGGAAGGACCTGAGGCCTACAGGGTGGTTTCTGGGGCCCGGGCCCCTCTGGTCGTCTCAGGTCCCTGGGTGGGGATGCCACTCCCCTTCCCCCGCACTCACCCAGAACCTGTGCCAGCCCTTCCTGGCCCCTTTCCTGGGGTAGACCGAGTAGATGACGCCATTCTCCTTCTCCTTGGGGATCTCCTGCGGGCAGTTCTGCAGAGACAGTGCCAGCAGTGGCCAGGGAGACATCAAGACCCCCTCCGAGCTGCCTGCTTCCCTCTCTGCCCCTCAACCCTGTGCCTCCGAGGAGCTCCCAGTTCCCACATGCTGGATGGGTCAGCCTGTGGGCTGCACCATCCAGCCCTGACCAAGTCCATGGATAGAAAAATCAACCTCTGACTATTGCAGCAGGATCTGGCAGAAGCTGGGCTGGCACAGGGTCAGCAGTAGCCCTGGCAATGCCTGCAGCTGGGGCTGCACGTTGACTGCCACACTCAGGGTTAGCTGGATCTCTGCGAAGGCCCAGGCGAGAGTGCTCACTCAGCCTGTGACCCCGAGAGTCCCTCCCGAAGGCCTGGTCTGAACTGGAACCCCTGGGTAGACTTATATCCCAGTGTTCTGTGTTATCGGGGTGGTCAGGGCAGGAAAGTGAAAGAGGCCTCCACATTTGCCAGCCCAGCCCCCAGCCTCCCCAAGGCACTGAACCTGATGGACTAGTCCCAGCCACGGTCAGACTCAGCCCCATGAAGCCAGTATGGTGAGAGACCGTGGGGGTGGACCTAGGGGTTGCCCTCCAGGTGTGCTAGTCCTGAAGCAGCAGCCCCATTTTCATCATCCTCATTATCACTCCTCCTCTCCCACATCTCCCCAGATCACATGGCGCCTCCTTCCCTGACCCCCCCATCTCTCTCCCAAATGGACCCTGCCTCAGCCAACAACTTTCTGCCTCATCAGTTCTGTCCGCATTTCCTCCCAGCCCCCATTACCAGGAACCCCATGAGGACAAGGGCTGGCATGGCCTGGGGGATGGTATGACCTTGGGGATGGGTGTGGATCTGCCCAGGTGGGATCACAGTGGTGGCCTTGCCTGTATTGGCAGCCCTGGACCATCCTGTGTTACCTTTGGATTCTTTTTGGTGAATGGCCTGAGCTTCCGTGGTTGGGGGACGAGACCATGTCTCAGCCTTGGCGAAAGTGTCGAACTCCTGCGTCTCTCAAGCTTTGATACAAGGGAAGATGAGAGACAATAAGAAAACATGTTCCTAGTTTGAGTGTCCCCACTCAAGTGAGCTGGATAGGGGGCTGATCACCAGGGTTACAAGTTCTATGTAGTCTGTTGTCAAGGAAGTGAGGTCACGTCCTGGCCTCCTGACTTGGACCTGATGTCAGTTAAGACCTCCCCAAAGTCCTCTCTGTGTTGCTGAATGCTCGCCTGTCCCCATGCCATCTCCATAACTGTACACAGTGACACCAACACAGCCGTCGCCTGCCCCCAGAACCTGGGGAAGGCCTGGGCGTATCCAGGGCCCCAGCTTTGAGCAGACAGAGCTGGATTCAGACAAAGCTCATCCCTCTCAACCAGTTTGTGACTCTGGACAAGTCTTTGTAGTTTTCAGAGCCTCGCCAGTGCCCCTACCCACACAATAGGGATCATTCTAGCGTCTTCTTCCTAGGAACCTCAGCAGGGATATGTGAGGTAACACCTACTGATCCTGCGGGCTGTCGTTACCTGTAGCTAATCAGGGGTGGATTATCTATTAGGCAAGGTAAGCACACGGCTTACCTGCTTACCAGATCATCTGTAATGAACATTTTCACCTTTTTATATTTCTTCATTGCATCTAGTACTCTGCTTCTAGGTATGACTGGCACCTGCCTCTCCCAACCCCACAGCACCTTCCTATAGAATCAAAGCCTCTTTTCAAATATACAGTCCCTGATGGGGGTCAGATGACCCTGTAAGCAAGGTGAGCACAGGTCTACTTGTGCTTACTTTCTAATCTTTAGTGAACAATTTCACATTGGTTTTGCCACATCAAAGATGTGGTGTTCACCACCATGCTTACCTTGCCTATTGGATAATCTGCCCCTGTACCTAATGCACAAACTTAGAGATGGAAGAATTTCAAGCAGGCATGGGAAGCAGCATGGAGTACATCTCCAAACAGGGCTGGGGTCTGGTGCTGTGAGCTTGGGAAAGTCACTTCCACTCTTGGTCTCATTTCCCAATCTGCACTAGGATGGGGTTGGAATTAAATGAACGTCAGATATTGGCACCCTGTGCATAAAACCCTTCAGTAACTCCAATTATATAGAATCTGACCCAGTGTCTCATCTCAGAGTAGGGGGTGAACAGCCTGCACATTGTCTTCCAACAATCCTACCTCCTGGTCTCCACATCCTCCCCCACTTTGGATTGGACTCAGGGACTTGCTTCTCAAGATTGTTGTTGTTAGGTGCCACTGAGTTGATTTCAACTCATAATGGCCCCGTTTGGGGCAATGTTTCTTGGTTCTCTTTTATTCTCTCTCCTTCTTTCTCATTTATCTCTCTCTCTTTGCCCAGGAAGGAGCTGTGATGTATGACCTGCCCATGGAGAGACTTATGTGACAAAGACCTGAGGGAGGGTCCTGATCAACAGACAGAGAGGGAGTGAGGCCCCCCAGACCAACAGCTCACAGAGTCCTGCTCATAACATGGAAGTGACTAAGGAGCAGATCTCCCCAATCAAGACTCAGTTGAGACCACAACCACAGGGTCCTGAGAACTTGGGGCAGGCACCAGGTAAGCCACACCTGGATTCCTGGCACACGGAGACTGTGTGCTGTGTTGTGTTGTGAGTCATTAATTTTGGGGGTGTTGTTATCACAGAGCAGGAGATAACTCCTCCAGCACACCAGGTCATGAGTCCTGGACCTGTCCTCCTCCTTCCTGCCTCCTCTCCTCCTCAGTTCCCTCTAGCCATACTGGCTGCATTTCAACCGCCACTCTGGACAAACTCACATCTGCCTCCCAGTCTCTGCACCAGCTTTGTCTTCTCCCTGGTACACTGTCCCCAGACTCATGCAGGGCTGGTCCCTCCTGTCATTCTGGTCACACATAAATGTCACTGTAATGAGGTCTTTTGGACCACACACCAGCCTTATCTCACAGCACCTTATTTTCTCTATAAAATATGCTTTTCTCTTTGCATGTATTTGTTTCCATTCTTTCATCCATCTTCGTGTCTCCCCTACAGATTGTGACCTCCTGGGGACAGGGACCTCATGGATCCTTTTCAGGACCAGCTCCCAGACCACCTGCTGATATTGATCCTGCCCTTGCACTAACACTGGAGCTCCATAGTGCACCAACTATTCTGTCACCAACATCAGATGGACAGACAGCTGGAGGGGTAGGTTTGAATCCTGGGCCACCTCCAGAAATGGCTCCCAGGCCACTTCCTGAAGTCGATCCTGCTTCTGCTCAACATCAGAGCTCTACAGAGCGCCAGGTCCCCCATCTCCAGCTGTGCCTCGGTCACCAGAGGTTGAGTCATTTGCTGCACCTCCTCCACAGCCACGCCTCATTCACAGCTAGGGAACTTCACCTCCAGAGCCACACCTTTTTTTCAACTCACCTGAGTCGGAATTTTTTTGGTTTTCTCGTAGTATTTTTCCAGATCCCTTTATACTTCATATTTTATACCATTTTAACAGGTACATTTCTCATAGAATAAAATGTTATAGTAGTTTTAAAGTATGTAGCATAGTGGCTTTATGTACTTTTACAATCTTATTCAACCATCATCAGTATCTACTTCAGAACATTTTCATCACCACTGTGATGATTAATGTTATGTGTCAATTTGGTTAGGCGATGATTCTCAGGGGTTTGGCAGAAATTATGTAATCAGCCTCCATTTTGTGATCGGATGTGAGCAGCCAATCAGTTGGAAGAGGAGTTTCCTTGGAGGAGTGAACTGCAAATTCACACACCTCCTGGTACCTGGTACCCAGCCATTAATCTGGCCAATGCCTTTTTCTTCATCCTCGTTTTGAAGAACAGGCCCCCCGCGGTGAATCACAGCACTGATCTGTAGGATTTTGGAGCAGAGCCCTACCATCCTCTGCAGATAACTACTCTCTTTTTGAGAAACAGCTTTTGGCTTGTTACTGGGCCTTAGTAGAGACTTAAACGTGGGCCACCGAGTCACCACGTGGCCTGAGCTTCTCATTATGAACTGGATGTTGTTTGACCCACAGAGTCATAAAGTTGGACTTGCCCAGCAGCACTCCATCATTAATTGAAGCAGTATATACAAGATTGGGCCTGAGCAGGACCTGAAGGCACAAGTAAGTAGCATGAGGAAATGGCCCAAATCCCATGGTCTCCACTCCTCTCACATTACCTTTCATCTCCCAGTCTGCACCTGTGGCCTCATGGGGTGTTCCTTATGATCAGGTGACTGAAGATGGGAAAACTCGTGCCTGGTTTACAGATGGCTCTGTGCAATATGCAGGCACTAGTTGAAAATGGAGAGAGGCAGCACTACAGCCCCTTGCTGGGACCTCCCTGAAGGACAGTGGTGAAGGGAAATCCTCCCAATGGGCAGAGCTTCGAGCAGTGCACCTGGGTGTTCACTTTGCTTGGAAGGAGAAATATCCATTTGAGCGATTGTATGTATACTGATTCATGGGCTGTGGCCAGTGGTTTAGCTGGATTGTCAAGTTCTTGGAAGGAACATGATTGGGAAACTGGAGATAAGGATCTGTGGGGAAGAGGTATGTGGATAGACCACTTTGAATGGGCCAAAGAAGTGAAGATATTTGTGTCTTATGTGAATGCTCACTAAAGAGTGACCTCAGCAGATGAAGACTTTAACAATCAAGTGGATAGGATGACGTGTTTTATGGAAACCACTCATCCTCCTTTCCCAGGTACTTCCATCATTGCTCATGAACAAAGTGGCCATGATGGCAGGGATGGAGGTTATGCATGGGTCCAGCAACATAAACTTCTACTCATCAAGGCAGACTTGGCGACAACCACTGCCAAGTGCCCAATCTGGCAGCAGCGGAGACCAACACTGAGTCCCCTATTCGGCCCCATCCCTCAAAGTGATTATCTAGAAACCTGGTGGCAGGCTGATTACATTGGCCCACTTCCATCATGGAAAGCGCAGCATTTGGTGCTCAGGGGAATAGACACTTACTCTGCATATGGATTTGCTTCCTCTGCATGCAATGCTTCTGCCAAAACTGTCACCGATGCGCTCAGAGAACGCCTTATCCACCATCATAGTATCCCGCATGCATTTCCTTGAATCAAGGGACTTACTTCACAGCAAATGAAATACAACAGTGGGCCCATGCTCGTGGAATTCACTGGTCTTACCATGTTCCCCATCATCCTGAAGTAGCTGGCTTGATAGAATGATGGAATGGACTCCTAAAGACACAATTACAGTGCCAGCTAGGTGGCAATACCTTGCAGGGTTGGGGCAGTGTTCACCTAGTGGCTGTATATGCTCTAAATCAACATCCAGTATACAGTGTTGTATCTCCCATAGCCAGGATTCATGGGTCCAAGAATCAAGGGGAGAAATGGGAGTAGCACCACTCACTATTACCCCTAGTGACCCACTCACAAGATTTTTTGCTTTCCGTGTTCTAGCTTCTTGGTTTGTTTTGTTTTGATATGCCCAAATGGGTTGCTTGAGTGAGCTAGCTGGATTATTTTCGCCTTTGAAGCTCAGATGTCCTGTCACCAGATGGCTAGAGCTGTTATGAGATATATCAGTCTAGGAGTCCATTCACTTTTCTTGTGTGGATTCAGCTCATGTATCCAGGTAGCTCATCATGTAGTGTGTGGTACAAGCTCTGTCCTACAATCTTAGAGGGTCAGAGGTGATTGTTGTAGGTACTGGTATCTGGTTCCAGTAGGGAGTCATGCTGTGAACAAGGCAGGGGGCTGAGAAAGTTTCCCCAAGTGTCTGTGAGGAAAGCGTGTCCCTGTTGCCTAGAGCGTACATGTGGGTGGGTTCTGTAGATGGACCATGGGCCCCGAATGCTTTTGGTTGTAAGGACTGGGAGGTACCCGTTATCCTTGGACCCGTCACGGGTGGCTGGATGACCTGAGTGGAGCCACCAGTCCTTTTGCCCTTGATGTGGTAGGTGAGGACCCTGTTTAGTAGGCAAAGTGGTATCAAATATCAAACACCCACCTCTCTACTGCACTGCCGAAATGGTTGCAGTCTGCCATCAAGGGCCTATTCTCCTGGAATAAGCCATCACAGGTCCCTGCAGGGGGAAAAGATATTCAAAGTCAATGGCCCATTTATGCCAGGACAGGAGCCACTTCTGTCCTGAGCTCTGCTGGCTAGTGGAGCTGACTAATTACCTTTTCCCCCAACTGTGAATTTATTCCAATCTCATGTGATCCCCCACAAGAAGTACTGCTTATGCCATCAGAAGTAATCTGCTCACCAGACTGCTATTGTAGATCCAGGGCCTAGCCCAGAAGCTCTGGGACAACCCCATGGATATATTGGCCAGAGTTTCTTGGGGCATCTGGTGAACCCTATCCATGAGGCAGAAAATTAGAGAGTGCTCCAAAGGACAGAACAGGCAACAAGGTCCGTGTGGATCCCAGTCTGGGCTCTGGGCATCCCGCGCCAATGGTACTGCCACACCTACAAGAGGGGGACAGAAAATTTCAAGGAAGCCCTCCAAAGCATGGGTCCCCTGAGGCACAGATCCTGAAAAGAGGAGCCCTTGGCCTATACCTAAGGGTAGAGATTTTCTGTAGTATGTTTTACAAGTCCTGTCGAATCCAGAAGGACTGGAACCTCCTGATAATATGTTCAATGTACGTGAGACAAGTCTCGCCATCCTTGATTCTGAGGAGCATTCTAGCTATGGGGTGTGTTTTTAAGATAAATCTGGGATCTTTGAATCTGTCTTCTCTTTCTCTCTCTCAACTCTAATCACCAGAAACTTCAAAATAAAAGAAAACAGCATCCCTCAGGAGTAGAATACATGTCTAAGATGTGTTCCTTTCTTTCTAGAGGCTGGGGAGAAGTGGTTAGTTCTTCATTCTGAGTTCTTAGGGGAGAGGTATAAAAAAGGAAGGTTGATATTAGCTGTTTTCTTTGCTGGTCCAAGGTCAACGATAGAGTAAGACATTAGTTGTGAGAGTACTTCAGCAAAGCCCTTCATCTCACGAATAATTGGCACTGTTTTCGCAGCATCTCTGTGAGGTTTTTTCCTTAAACTGTTCAGCTGTTTCAAAGGGTAGAGACTAGAGACCATCGTACTCCCTCCCCAATCCCTGTCTTTGGAGAGGCAGGTTAAGAAGTTTCTCTGTGATCAAGTCCTGTGGAAAAGACCTTCTAACTACTTCTCTCCCTTTCTTGTTCATTCACAGTGCTTGACAGTGAAAACCTCCAATTACAATTCTTTGCTTCTCATTTGGGCTTCTGTCCTCTTAGAGTGCTTGGTACACAGTAGCAAGCATGGAAAAGTCTCATGATCTAATAATGCAAGATAGCAGAATACCCCTCATTTCATGCTCCCTTCAGTACTCAATGCAATGGTGTGGCCTAACCTTTGAAGCATTGCATTCTCCTATCAAGTTTTCTGAATCCATATCCTCAGAAAGGACAGACTTATACCCTGGCAAATTGGCAGCAAAGTCTCCATCCGTGTCTGTAGGATTGACCGAGGGTCCCTGGCACACCACCATTAACTACACCCGAGAGTAGGTTATGTCAAATATAACATGGGCGTCTTGAATGAAGGGACTCTTATTTGACTTTTTTCTCTGGACCTTGTTTAGTGCCTTTAATACAGTAAGGAGCCGTAAATGTTTGTCAGATGACTAAATGAAAGGATGAATGAATGAATGAATAGAAATAAATGAAAACAATATAAGGCCACAATTTCAGTGGATTCAGAGACCCACTTGAAGCTCATCTACATGCACAAGGGGGTCTGCGTTCTAGGAAATAATAAAAAATGTAAGTTTTTGCAAAGAATGCTTCAGCTTTAGCTGTCTTGATGAGTCTCCAAACATACTGGACAGTAGTTCTCAGGCTAGACATTTATGGGAAAGCTCCAGGGGAGTAGGTGAAGTCAGTAGTTAGAGAAGTGGGTACAGTAGGAGTATCGAGCTCTGTGATGGTGTGGACACTATTCCTCCTGGTCAGGGTTGCCAGATAAAACACAGGGTAATTAGTTAAATTTTAGTTTCAGATAAACAACAAATAAATATTTAGTATCAGTGTGTCCCATACAATATTTGGGAAATACTTATACTAAAATTATTTGTTAGTTATGTGAAATTAAAATTTAACTAGGTGTCCTGTATTTTTATTTGCCAAACCTGGCAACCTTTCTCCTAGTCCATTCTACTTTGGCTGGATTCCCTCCCTTGGATTTGCTATACCTCTATCCTCTGTGTACCCATTTTGCCAATGGTTCCTCTTTTATCTCTAGATGCACTTTAGTTTGATCCCACACTGACAAGGATACAATGATGATTTTAGACTGGATAAAATGAGGGCACTTAGTTACTATCACTCTATTCTCAAAAACATGGGAAGAGTAAAACCAGGTGTTCCTGTGCCTGTGTCAGAGAGAAAAAGGGCAAAAGAGAGAAATGATGAATCAGTAAGAAAGAAGTTTAAGGTTTACTCTTTTGGGATAATCATGACAACTAGAAAAGGAATCCTAACCTGCCGTGGCTACAGAAGGAAGTAGTACAACTAATGTGTGATTAAGATAGCGAAGTGGCTTCTGGGAAGAAATTAGGGAAAAAAATCCTTGAGGTTTATAGGAAATTGCCAACTTCTTGTCAAAGAGAGTGAACTATTTTTGAAAATCAGATGGTGTGGGAGTACTGCTAGTTGCTAATTCCAATCTCCATTCTCTTCTTTTTCTTGAAAATCAAAACTCTGAATTCTGACTTTCATCGAGGCAGCAATGTGTCTGCCTAAAACATACATTTCCCGTCAGCTCTTGCATCTAGAAATAGCCATGTGACAAGTTGTGGCCAGTGAAATGTGAACAGAAGATTGGTGGACATCTCTGGGAGATCATTCCTTTCTTAATATAGGTGCTACCTCCTCTTCCTTTTTACATCCTTCTTATTTCTGCCTCGAGTGCAGAAATAAGGCAAGGGGTGAAATAGTCATCTTGAGAGCATGAAGCAACTGTGAGCGTGAAAGCCAAATGCTAAGAGTGGCAGCTCAGAAAGGTAGAAGGAGCCTAGGACATGACGACTGTGGTGGGCACTGACCTTCTCTACTGAGATCCCCTTCAGGACTGGAGTCTGTTACCCCCCACTGCTGGGAGGGTGGCCAGTTGATAGCCTTCAGCTGTGAGCCTTCTCTGGGGATTACCCTCAGCTGAAGATGGCACCCCTCCCAAGGTCATGCCTCCTTCCTGGTGGGCAACCCATGTCCAGTGACTGGCTTTTGAGGAAATATAAAGGCCTGTTCCCTTGCCCCAACTCAGAAAAATTCTGAAAAACCATCACAGCTTCAGATCTCATGTGATTGGCTGAGGTCCTCTTGTGACGGCACCACAGCCCAACTTGTTCTCTGTCCAATCCTGCTTCCTTCCATTATCCCATAGGGATTGATCCCAAGAGCGCTCATTAGTAAACTCCCTGTGTGCATTCTCCATCCCAGAGTTGCTTTCTGGGCAAGCAAACTTTCAGCAATGACTTTGCACAGCTGCTGCACCAGCCTACCTCTGGACTTGTTGAGAAGATTTTTTAAAATTTTGGATAAGCCACTGCAACAGAATTTTCCACATGTATATTCCAAAGCAAGCCCTGTCTAATACAGCAGGGTATTTTATATTTTGAACCGTGGCTTTCAAAATCTAAATTAAGATTTGACTCACGAGACTTAGCATGGGTTGCTGAAGGCTAATGTAATAGAAGTGAAACTGCTAGATTGACATGGAAACAGTAAGTCCCATTTGATTCCTTCTTTGGAATAGGAGGATGAGGACATGACATTCCCTAAAACTACAGGAAAGGGCAGGGTCTTGATATTTCTCACTGGAAGAGTAAAGAAGGATGAACTCCAAAGAGACTTGGCTTGATTGAAACACAAATATTGACTCTACAAAAGCTGGCAGCCCACATTGATTCAGATAGATGAAGGAACACGAAGAGCTGGCCAGCAAGGCCCAGAGTAAACAACTCCAGTACCAGGGATTTAATGTTCGTATGTGGATTTGTGTTGCTATTGACAGGCTCCTCAGGCATCATTAAGCCCGAAACCGAAACAAACCCATTGCCATCGCATCCATTCTGACTCATAGTGAGCCTAAAGGACAGAGTAGAACTTCCCCTTAGGATTTTCAGGGATCGGTTGGTGGCTGCAAACTGCCGACATTTTGGTTAGCAGCTGATCTCTTAACCACTGCACCACCAGGGCTCCCAGGCATCATTAGCGCTAGAAAATCCTGATGACTAAAAAAATGTTAATTAAAGATTTCATCATTGGTGGGGGAGTGTGGGGGAGAGCTCCACAAAAATGCTGAGAAATGAGTAAAAAGTAAAAATGGAAGCAAAAGATTTGTCTTGCTTCCCAGTAAATGGAAAATAAGGTTAAGTACAAACGATCTTCAAAAAAGAATTGAAGAAAGTAAATTCTAGGTAGAAATCAAGAGCAAATCCAGGTCTGTTAAGACTACAGAAAAAGCAACCTAAGTGCCCATCATTGGCCGAATGGATAATCAAACTATGATACATACACACAATGGAATACTAGGCAACATTAAAGAATAACAGTGACTCCGCAAAATATCTCACAACATGGATAAACCTAGAGGACATTATGCTAAGTGAAATAAGTCAATCACAAAAAGACAAATATTATGTGAGATCAGTATTATAAAAAGTCAAGAAAAGGTTTACACACAGAAAGAAATATTCTTTGATGGTTACCAGGGATGGGAACAGGAGGGAGGGAAAATCTCTTACTAAATAGTAGACACATATTAACTTGGGTAAAGGGAAAGGCATTACACAATAAGGGGAGGTCAGCAACATGTGACCAAGGCAAAGGAAGGCACTGGCAGGTAAATACACAATTCCGCAATAACGTAACAACAAACAATAGTTGAACAGTGGATATATAGGTAGATATGTAAGCTGAACAAGTGTGGGAGTACACCCACGAGCATATACATACATGTATGTGCTGCCAACATATCAATGTCTACAGTAGAGCACACAGGAGGCAAAGTTATGGAAACTTTTTAGCCATAACCAAACTCCTTGAGGGACTGAGTCATGGGGCTTGAGGGCTTAGGACCATAGTTTCAGGGGACATCTAGGTCAATTGGTATAACAGTCCATAAAGACAAGGTCCTACATCCTACTTTGGTGAGTAGCAACTGGGGTCTTAAAAGCTTCTGAACAGCCATCTAAGATACAACTATTGATCTCTTTCTGTCTGGAGCAAAGAAGAGTGAAGAAAATCAAAGATTCAAGGAAACAGTCAAAAGGACTAATGGACCACACGAACCAAAGCTTCCACTAGCCTGAGACCAGAACTAGATGGCATCTGGCTACCACTACCAACCACTCTGATTGGGACCATAATAGAAGGTCCTGGACAGAGTCGGAGACAACTCTAAAACAAAATTCAAATTCATAAAAAAGACCAGATTTACTGGTCTGATAGAGACTGCTGGAACCCCTGAAACTATGGCCCTTAGATACTCTTCAAACCTGGAACTGAACCCACTCCTGGAGATCACCTTTCCGCCAAACAATAGACCGGCCCCTAAAGTGAATAACACTCTTGAGGAACCTGCTCCTCAGAACAATCAACCACACAAGACCAAAAGGGCAGCATTTTCCCCAGAACAAAATTCAGAAGGCAAGAAGGGGAGGGGAAGACGGGCTAATGGGAACCCAGGAAGGAACTGGGGTTTGAGGGGATTGCAGCTTCTGTCACGAAACAAAACATGCATAAATTGTTGAATGAGAAAGTAATAAGCTCTGTAAAATTTTACTCAAACCACAAGAAAATGTTCAAAAAAAAAAAGACTACAGAAAACCTGAAACTGATACTCTGCTCAGTGTCTTAACTAGATGTATTGCTCCTATGTTGCTTAAGGCAAAGCCCAGAGAATCTAAAGTCAGAAAAATAATATGGCAGTACCTAGGGCTTGATCAACCCCACCCACTGATGTTGCATCATTACTAGGAGATTATTGCTGTCTCTTTCACATTTTAAAGTTGTTACATCTAACTCTTGGATAAGACGGTCACTGATGTGAAAACAAGAAATGTGTACTTGGTTCATACAGCTTTTGACTTCAGAGACATTTTCCTAAGTAATTTAAATCTAATGACTCCTCAAGACATTTGCTTGTCTTGAGGCTGGGACAGTGACAGGAGAAGTACATCTGTCACGTCATGAAAGCCCCAGCAAAAGCAGGGATTCAGGTTTTAATTTCTTGCACCTGGTATTTCTAGCATATATTTCCTTTTTCATTTGTCTACTTTCCCCAGACACACCCTATATTGATAATGGCCCCATTTAGCACAGTGATTGCAGTCCTTTAATTGAATACAGTTGTGTAATAAAACAGTAACCCAGTACCCAGTGCCCGCGAGTCGATTCCAACTCATGGCGACCCTATACGATGGAGTAGAACTGCCCCATAGAGTTTCCAAGGAGCGCCTGGCGGAATACAACAGTACAAGTCACATTATACTCAGGCTAGTTGCTTGATTTAGGGAACTCCAGGGAACATTGAAGAGCAGGGAGAAAGGAGGTTGCTGAGAAGGTAAATGTTTGTGGAGTTCTCTTAGACCTAGTATTTCAAAGCATGGGGCGTATTCCCTCCTTTGGATGTGTGGTCTCCTTCTTGCTTAGTTGCTGAATCCAGGTTTTACTACAACAATTTAACCCAGGTTTTACTACAATGATGTACTCAGGTTAAAACAAACGAACAAAAACCACCTTAATTTCCCAGCCTCCCCTGCATCTAGCAGTGGTCATATGACACAGTCCTGGAAAGGGGTTTGAGAGATTTTAGGCTGGGGAATTGACCCTTTTAGCTAAGGGTTGTAGCTGTGGCTCGTATCTGATTTGCAGGTGTGTTTTGCTTGGTCCACAGAGATTTTTTTTTTTTAAATGGGTAAGTTCTCATACAAATCCAGATTTCTAGATCTCTAAAAATGTGAGATATGGTAGATCTTGCATTCTCATGTTGCAAAAATGGGCTGTAATTTAGTAATACCACAGTCCCCAACTTTTCTTACTGTCTTATCGCTGCCTGTTTCATTCGTTCTCTTCGCCTGTCTCACCCTATAGGCATCTGTCTTGTAACATGTGCCTTAAACCACAGTCTCTGTCTCTCTCACTCTTTTTTCCCTTTCTCTGTTTTATGCCATGTTTTATCTGTCTGTGCCTCAGCTATGGGTGACTGCTGCATCCGAAACCTTACACACTTATCAGGACTAAATTACCATACCCAAGGAGTGCTTCCTCAAAGCTGGGGCATGTGTGAGTGAATGAATGGGATTACTATTCATTAACCTTAATATTTTTAGGTAAGCTAACAAACAGTTGTCCCCGAGTTGACTCCAACTATGGCAACCCATGTGTGTTAGAGTAGAGCTGTCCTCCACAGGGTTTCCAGGGCTGTGAACTTTCAGATACAGATCACTAAGCCTGTCTTCTTAGACACCTCTGGGTGGATTCAAACTGCCAACCTCTGCAGCTAGTAGTCCAGTGCTTAAGTGTTTGTACCACCCAGGAACTCCCATAAATAGGTGTAAGAATATGTAAAGACTACATTTTTTGCCCCCTTATTAGCAGGAACTTTTTTCCAGAGGGCTGTTGCTGATATAGCTGGAGATAGCTGATGAAATTCCAGAAGGGAGCCCAGTAGAAAATAAGGGAAAGTTGGGGTTGGAAGGGGAGAGTGGACAGCCTGGAATCTATTGATTGATTTTCTGAAGTTTCATTTATTTACGTAAATCAATTTAAATGCAGTTAACATTTATTGAATGCTTACTGTGTGCTGGGCTTTTAGTTCGTTTTAAACCTGTAACTTTAACTGGTTAATAAATTCATAAGTAATAGTAAGGTCGTAAGAGATAAGCAAAAATACAATATGGTGATATGTAATTGTTATCACGCCTAGTCAAACAGCAAGACAATGTATATGATAAGGGCATTTGAAGTATGTCAAATTTTGAAAGTAACCTACTTAGCAAACACTTAAGTATTTCTTTACTACAGGAGTTAAGAAGTAGGTGTATGTTTAATGGTAGACCTGAGGATTCCTACTCTTTGGACTTCATTCAGAGGAGGGCACGTTGCTGTCTATTGATTGTGCAATATTCTGTGGTCTGCACCCTTTTGCCATCATGTAGAGCCTAATTAAAGTCAATTGGAAAG
Source organism: Loxodonta africana (assembly GCF_030014295.1). Classification (NCBI taxonomy): domain Eukaryota; kingdom Metazoa; phylum Chordata; class Mammalia; order Proboscidea; family Elephantidae; genus Loxodonta; species Loxodonta africana. The sequence goes on along the minus strand of NW_026975323.1, from coordinate 36,901 downwards.
AAATATACTAGCCCAGAAGATACTCATCAGTTCTCATTTGTTTATTGACCAGCGCAACTCTCCTGAAACCAGGAAATTAAGCATACTTTTACTTTTAAAAATCACATTGTCTTTCTTCCCAAAGATGATATTCATTTAAATACTCAATGATTTTTTTAATCCCTATTGTAGGCTCTGAGAAACCCTGGTGGCGTAGTGATTAAGTGCTACAGCTGCTAATCAAGAGGTCGACAGTTCGAATCCAACAGGAGTTCTTTGGAAACTCTATGGGGAAGTTCTGGTCTGTCCCATAGGGTCGCTATGAGTCGGAATCAACTCAACAGCAGTCGGTTTTGGGGTACTGTAGGCTTTTTGACTTTGCCTGTTATTAAAGCAAAGCTCTTCTGGTCATGATTCTTCAGGTCTCCTCTGAACTCCTTCATTGAATGGGGTTACAGCCACACATTTGTAGATATAAGCCACCCATCTGAGTCAGCAGATTCTCCATCTCTCTGTCCTGACAGTTTGTCCACATTGATTTTGTCCAGCCTGGAATACTATCTTTGAGTAGCATACAGTCAAGTAATTCCAACTAGTTCATCTTTGGGGACATCATGGGAAAGGAAGCCTCCATTTATTCTTTCCATTTGGCTCAAACAATTCAGCGTGTAAAATGTCCCCTTTTCCATTCTCGAGCAAATCCTTTATCTACAAGGATCAAAGATCCCACCTATTCTTTGAGTGACTTCCTCCCATTCACATGTTGAAACAATCTCCTTTTATTGGTTTCTAAGACACTTGCAAGGTGCTTTATCAGAGTCTTTCTGGTGTAGTTATTATTCTCCTCATTTATAATTGATTGGGTGTCTTTATCCTGTTCACATGAGCTCTCTTGTGAGTTTGGGGAAAATGCCCTATTTTTTCTCTAGTAATTTGTATGACTTTACCAGTTCTCTTTTTAGCTTCTATCTCAAAATGCTTGTTATTTTTTTTTCTTGGTACAAACTTTTCACGGACAGCAAGGGAAAAAGTGTATATGATTTTCTTGTGGGTTATTGACTTTTTCAATCACTTCCTTTCAGTTATCTCCTAAATGGGGCCTACATTGCACATGTTTTCCTTTTTAAAAATCTAGAGTGCATGAAATGGGTTTCTTGGTTTTCCTCTGTCTCATGAGGATGCAGAATTTAATTATGTTATTAATTCTTCCTGAGGCTCACCCACAGCAATCCCTAGAGTCCATTTCTGATCCTGTTTGGAATGAAAGCCCACTCTACTTTCCATTGGTAAGGGTTGTAGAAAACATCCTCAAATTATTAACCCCTCCTCCATCTCTCATCCTGATTGAGCAGTTGGTCATTTCTGATTGGATGACTAAAGCCTTCTGTTATTATTATCTGGACTAATAGTTTTAGCTTTTCCAATTCTTTTAACATTTTCTGTCGTATCATATGACTCAGAAAATCTATAATATACATGTTTCTGGATATAGAAGTTTTAACATGAATTGTTTTAACAATGGAAAAGCTTTTACATAAAAAGTTGTAACAAATTGCTGCTGTGCAATTTATTCAACAAATATCTTTTGAGTGTCTACTATATACCAGGAAAACCCTGGTGGCATAGTGGTTAAGAGCTATGGCAGCTAAGCAAAAGGTCAGCAGTTGGAATCCACCAGGCGCTCCTTGGAGACCATATGGGGCAGTTCTGCTCTGTCCTATAGGGTCACTATGAGTTGAAATCAACTTGATGGCAGTGGATTTTTTTTTTTTTTACTATATACCATTTCTAGGCATGGAGGATAAGCAGGGAGCAAAATCAAGGTCCATATGCTTACATTCTAGGACAATAAAGAGATAATTCATGAAATGTTGATAAGAGCTCAGAAGAATAGTCAAGTAGGATAACCATTTACAGCAGACGTTTTCCAAGAGTTCCACAGGAGAATTAAACACTAATGCCCTAAAGCACCTGTTATATACAATGAATTAACTTCTTCTGTGCAACTAGAAGGATGTTAGCTATGTACCATCCTTGGGAGGCATGAGAAAAGTCACTGACGTGATTCTCTCTAGGGAAATTCTCTCACGGAACCCTGGTTGAGAAGGGCTTGGTTAGAGAGCACCAGTTGCCGGAGGAAATGCTTTTGTTGGATCATTTGACCAGGGAAGGCCTCTCTGACAAGGACTCCTTTAAGCAAAGACCTGTTCAATGAGGGAGAGAGGGCCCTGTGCGTACATGGGGGCAGAAGATTCCATCCAGAGAGAGTAGTTTCTTCCTGCGACAAGAGTGGGCTTGGAGTATTTGAGGAAAATTTAAGAAGATAGTTGTAGCTGGAGCTAAGTTATCAAGGGGCAGAGAGGTGGGGCCGAGTTATGTATGTGAGGCAAGTAGACTGAGAAACACAAAATGAATAAGGGCCTAGATGTCCTGTATACAAATTCATATTCTCAAGTAAGCATCTCTTTGTTTCCTGTTGCCTCTGTTTATAATGATGACACCCATAAAGAGAAAAACAATTTTTTTCTAGTTTAAGATTCACAGTATTCATGCTAGTTAAATATCAGTGAAATGTGTCCTTATTTTACCCAATAGATAGAGCTACAAGTTTACAAGGCGAAAAACATTCCTCCCATTTGGATGGTGTGAAATATATTTTTTGAAGCATCAGAGCAGGACAGAAGCTAGTTTGAAGGCTCACACCTTGGGCTTCCATATTTTTGGTGTCACAAATAAAGTCACTTTAGAAAAAGATGGCTGTTGTTAGGAGAGCGTTCTGAGGGGACCTCACAAATTGAGTTAAAAACTGAGTGAAGCTCCACAGCATTACAGATCATTCCATAGAAAAACTCTGTGCAACAACAGCATCCCGATGCCTTATTAATAATAATAATAATAATGACAGAGCTTCATAAAATCCCAGTAAACAGAACGGAGAATCTCTTGGAGTTTTTTAAAATGGAATGGCCCTCCTATATTTAGCCAGCATGGGAAACTAAACTAATAGCATAGCTCTTTTACTTGAGGGCTTGCCTATGTATAGATGCTCTCTATCAGGAGGTCCAGTCTTGACTCCCATTTAACCGATACTGACTTCAGGATTGTTACATGAGAGAGGTGACAGGAGACTCTGGGGTGAGTCCTGGGGATCTGCATTTTAACAAGTACCCCTGGTGACTCGTTACACACTTTGGCAAAAGCCTCAGAGAATAACCGTTAGTGATATTCAACCAGAAATTTGCTTTTGGTAAGTGGGGCGTAGAATAAGTGAAGATATCACTAGAGAGCTGGTCCGCTTGGCATGGCTAACAAAGACAATAGGTTCTTTTTGAAATATTTAGCTAATCAACTAGAATGAATCTGAGTTCTGGACCTGGATTTTCAATTTATACCGCTGAATTATCCTTGGTGCATTTATTTCCTATGAATTGTTTTTGGCCTTTCTTATCTATTCGCACATATTGTGTGGACAACGCTCTCTGTTTTCACAGTCTTCGTGTCATTAGTGATCTGTGTTGCAGAGGTGACTTTTCCTTTTGAGAGATTGACTCCATTGATCTAGCAACTTATGCAGGTGTTCTCACACATGCTGGATAGCAAATCACCTGTGGAACCTTTTAAACCTATAGGTACCCAGGTTCCACGCCTGACACCAATCAGAACCTCTGGGCACAGGGGCCCAAAATCTACACCCTTAAAAAACTTTACAGCACGCGTAAGAACCACTGGTTTAATGATATACTCGAAATCAAACCCATTGCCGTGGAGTCGATTCCGAGACAGAGTAGAACTGCCCCATAGGATTTCCAAGGTTGTAATCTTCAGAGAAGCAGGTCACCACATCTTTCTCCCATGAAATGGCTGGTGGGTTTAAACCACTAAGTTTTGGTTAACAGTCAAGCACTTTACCACTGAGCCACCAGGACTCCTCCAGTTTAATGCTAAAACCAAGTCAAACCAAACCCATCGCCATTGAGTTGATGCCGACTCATAGCGACCTTAGAAGACAGCAAAGGAATTTTTCTTTGAGGCTTCAAATGTATTTTTCTTGGTCGGACATCTGTTTATTCCTGCTGTAACCAGAACCAGTGCTATACTTGATTTAATGTGTTCCAGAAGCTCTGAATTTTGTGCTATGCCTGCTCCGATACTGAGCAATGTGATGAACAATGTCCAAGGTTACTAATTCCAATGTGATGAACAATGTCCAAGGTTACTAATTCCAGAACAATGTCCAGTCCTGATAAAACACACTCACAAGGGTGAAGTTCTGTGTGGCAGTTTAGTCCCCTTGATGAATAGTGAGAGATAACTACTTGAAGCAGTGTGGTGGAATATCACAACACCTGGTCTGAAAGTTTTAGAGAATTTAGCACTTAGACTCTTGAACCACATCAGGACAATGCTGGGTAATAAGAGCTTGGCTATGCTGAACTACAAAGCTTCTGGTTGGCCAGTCTGTACGCTAAGTTCAGGTCAAGTTTGAGAGATGGTGCAGGCAATGGGCTTCTTGACGTCCTGACTCTGGGATTACAGAAAAGCATGTGGAAAATTTTTAAGACTTCTAAGGCAGGTTTCCCCCACGTGTCTGTCAGTTTGTCATACTGTAGGGGCTTGTGTGTTGCTGTGATGTTAGAAGCTATGCCACCAGTATTCAGATACCAGCATGGTCACCCATGGAGGACAGGTTTCAGCTGAGCTTCCAGACTAAGACAGACTAGGAAGAAGGACCCGGCAGTCTACTTATGAAAAGCATTAGCCAGGGAAAACCTTATGAATAGCAGCAGAACATTGTCTCATATCCATTAATAATCGGAACCTGAATGTACGAAGTATGAATCTAGGAAAAGTGGAAATCGTCAAAAATGAAATGGAACTCATAAACATCGATATCCTAGGCATTAGTGAGCTGAAATGCACTGGTATTGACCATTTTGGATTGGACAATCATATAGTCTACTATGCTGAGAATGACAACTCGAAGGGGAGTGGTGTTGCATTCATCGTCAAAAGGAACGTTTCAATAGCTATCCTGAAGCACAACGCTGTCAGTGATAGGATAATATCCGTGCGCCTACAAGGAAGACCAGTTAATATGACTATTATTCAAATTTACGCACCAACCACTAGGGCCAAAGATGAAGAAATAGAAGATTTTTATCAGCTGCTGCAGTCTGAAATTGATCAAACATGCAATCAAGATGCAATGATAATTACTGGTGATTGGAACATGAAAGTTGGAAACAAAGAAGAAAGACCAGTAGTTGGAAAATATGGCCTTGGTGATAGAAACAATGCCAGAGATTGAATTATAGAATTCTGTAAGACCAACGACTTCTTCATTGCAAATACCTTCTTTCACCAACATAAACGGCAACTATACACATGGACCTGGCCAGATGGAACACAGAGAAATCAAATTGACTACATCTTTGGAAAGAGACGATGGAAAAGCTCAATATCATCAGTCAGAACAAGGCCAGGGGCCGATTGTGGAACAGGCCATCAATTGCTCATATGCAAGTTCAAGCTGAAACTGAAGAAAATCAGAGCAAGTCCACGAGAGCCAAAATATGACCTTGAGTATATCCCACCTGAATTTAGAGACCAACTGAAGACTAGATTTGACACATTGAACACTAGTGACCAAAGACCAGGCGAGTTGTGGAATGACATCAAGGACATCATCCATGAAGAAAGCAAGAGGTCACTGAAAAGAAAGAAAAGACCAAGGTGGATGTCAGAGGAGACTCTGAAACTTGCTCTTGAGCGTCGAGCAGCTAAAGCAAAAGGAAGAATTGATGAAGTAAAAGAACTGAACAGAAGATTTCACAGGGCCTCGGGAGAAGACAAAGTAAAGTATTATAATGACATGTGCAAAGAGCTGGAGATGGAAAACCAAAAGGGAAAAACACGCGGTGTTTCTCAAGCTGAAAGAACTGAAGAAAAACTTCAAGCCTCGAGTTGTAATAGTGAAGGATTCCATGAGGGAAATATTAAATGATGCAGGAAGCATGAAAAGAAGATGGAAGGACTACACAGAGTCATTATACCAAAAAGAATTAGTCGATATTCACCCATTTCAAGAGGTGGCATATGATCAGGCACCGTTGGTACTGAAGGAAGAACTGCAAGCTGCTCTGAAGGCATTGGTGAAAAACAAGGCTCCAGGCACTGATGGAGTATCAATTGAGATGTTTCAACGAACAGGTGCAGCGCTGGAGGTGCTCATTCGTCTATGCCAAGAAATACGGAATACAGCTTCCTGGCCAACTGATTGGAAGAGATCCATATTTATGTCTGTTCCCAAGAAAGGTGATCCAACTGAATGTGCAAAGTATAGAACAATATCATTAATATCACACACAAGGAAAATTCTGCTGAATGTCATTCAAAAAACAGCTTCAGCAGTGTATCGACAGGGAAGTGCCAGAAATTCAGGCTGGTTTCAGAAGAGGACATGGAACCAGGGATATCACTGCTGATGTCAGATGGATCCTGGCTGAATGCAGAGAATACCAGAAGGATGTTTACCTGTGTTTTATTGACTATGCAAAGGCATTCGACTGTGTGGATCATAACAAACCATGGATAACACTGAAAAGAATGGGAATTCCAGAACACTTAATTGTGCTCATGAGGAACCTTTACATAGATCAAGAGGCAGTTTGGACAGAACAAGGGGATACTGATTGGTTTAAAGTCAAGAAAGGTGTGCGTCAGGGTTGTATTCTTTCACCATACCTATTTAATCTGTATGCTGAACAAATAATCCGAGAAGCTGGACTCTGTGAAGAAGAATGGGGCATCAAGATTGGAGGAAGACTCATTGACAACCCTCGTTATGCAGATGACACGACCTTGGTTGCTGAAAGTGAAGAGGACTTCGAGCACTTACACAGCCTTCAGTATGGATTATACCTCAACATAAAGAAAACAAAAATCCTCACAACTGGGCCAATGAGCAACATCATGATAAAAGGAGAAAAGATTGAAGTTGCCAAGGATTTCATTTTACTAGGATCCACAATCAACAGCCATGGAAGCAGCAGTCAAGAAATCAAAAGATGCATTGCATTGGGCAACTCTGCTGCAAAGGACGTCTTCAAAGTGTTGAAGAGCAAAGATGTCACCCTGAAGACTAAGGTGTGCCTGACCCAAGCTGTGGTATTTTCAATCACATCATATGCATGTGAAAGCTGGATAATGAATAAGGAAGACCGAAGAAGAGTTGACACCTTTGAATTGTGGTGTTGGCGAAGAATATTGAATATACCATGGACTGCCAAAAGAACGAAGAAATCTGTCTTGGAAGAAGTGCGGCCAGAATGCTCCTTAGAGGGAAGGATGGCGAGACCGCGTCTTATGTACTTTGGACATGTTGTCAGGAGGGATGAGTCCCTGGAGAAGAACATCATGCTTGGCAGAGTACGGGGTCAGCGGAAAAGAGGAAGACCCTCAACGAGGTGGATTGACACAGTGGCTGCAACAATGAGCTCAAGCATAACAAGGATTATAAGGATGGCGCAGGAGCACGCAGTGTTTTGTTCTGTTGTTCATAGGGTCGCTATGAGTTGAAACCGACTGGACGGCACCTAACACCAACAACAACAACGCAGGTTTACAACCACTCTAGCTTATGGTGCAACCATTAGGTCCCTGCATGTTTTTCCTATACTCCAGGCTCCGTTCCTGAACTTGCCCTTGGAGTTCTATGACAGACTGTAAATTCCATAAAGTAGGGGAGACCGTATGCCAGAGTCTGGTAGAGCTACCACTCAGAAACACATGCCTACTATTTTAGAAGAAACAGCCCTGTCATTTCCAAGGATCATACAGTCTCCATTTCTACTTTCCACACTCCAACCCCAAGTTGGCATAGGTTGTTGTCCCTTAGCCCAAGGTGGGTGGTGTGGAAATTAAACACAGCAGTGAAAAGTCAGGGGTTGCAATCCACCAGCTGCTCCTGGGACAAAGCAGTCTGCTTCCCTAAAGATTTACAGCCTTGGAAACCCTGTGGGGCAGTTCTACCCTCTCCTGTAGGGTCATATGAGTCCAAATCGACACCACAGCAGTGGGTTTAGTTAGCGGGTTTTTTCCCTCAGCAGGTGCCCAAACTATGAGCCTCAGCAGGACACCCCGTGCTTAGTCAGTCACTGGAATGCTCTGCATCACTGGAGGAAGAGGTCTCAAAACTTGAAAATAACATGGGGAGGTGCAAAACCGACGCTTTCTGACAGATTTCCTTAAAATCTTGCTTCTCATGGGTGGTCCTTGGAGCAGGAGTATCATCACCAGCACCTGGGAGCGAGTTAGAAAGGTGGAGTCTCAGGTCCCTACCCCAAACTTACTGGATCAGAATCCGCAGTTTAACAAGATACCCCGGTGATGACTATTCATATTAGGATTTTAGAAACTAACAGATGTAGCAAATGATCAATCGAGCGCTTCTCAGTCCCCGAACATGCAGGCTCAGTGTTTCGTGCAGTCCTCGCACCTACCCCACGCTGTAGCGACAGACTCCCCTGGGAGTTTGGAGCCTGCGCAGCCCAGGGCCATTTAGTGATTGGCTGCTGTGGCCACGTGACCAGCGCTGGGCCTCCCGTGCGAGCTGATTGGCTCTCGCGGAAGCTGACGGACAGGGCAGGGGCGGGGCAGGGCCTGGTCCAAGGGTCTGGCGAGTGGACCAGAGGGGCAAAGGGCCGAAGGCACGAGAGCGCTAGTGCGCGTGCGCGAGCGGCGGGGCTTTCTCTCTCGCCATCAGAGGGAGCCCGCGCGCTTGTCCTGAGGTGAGCGACGCGGTGGGGCTGCTGGTCCTATCGCACCTTCGCAGGGTCCGGACGAGCGGGATGGCAGGGCGGGGCGTGGCAGGGGTAGTCTGGGGTTAACCAACCCCAGGGAGCCCTGCTTCTGAGGTGGACGCAGACCCTCTGCCCTGGTGCGGGGAGGGGGTGGGTGTTTCTTTAGGAAACAGTGTGATTTTCACACATCTAATTTTTTTTTTAAGACATACTCCAGAGATGGATTATCCAATCAGTAAGGTACACACGGGTTTACTTGGGCGGCGTGACCCGGGGACCGAGCCCAAGTGCCGCCCTGAGAAGCTTCTCTGCCCGCTGGACCTGCAGGCGAGCCTGGGCCCAGGTTCCCCGCAGTTGGGCGCTCTGAGCGGGCTGAAGGAACCCAGAGATTCGTTACAGGGCAAAAAATGTTCTAAGCAGTTGGGCACTGGCGGAGCAGGTCTAAATGAGACGCTTAACTGATGACTGGTAAATTGTGAGGAAGGAAATGCCTGCAGTGAACTACAGACCAGATCAGCACTCTGAGATTCTTGTTCAAGAAGACAGATTTTTTTGGGGTGGTGGGTGCAGGCTGGGGATCGCTGTAAATTGAGGTTTTTTCTGGGGCTGTTCCAGGTGTTATTTTCTGCATGTAAATAGGCCGTAGGGAGAGGAAAAACCAAACCAAAAAACGAAACCCGCTGCCCTCGAGTCATTCGTACTCATAGCGACCCTATACGGAGGGGAAGGCAGGGTCTAAATTAAGCCTCTTTAGACTTCCTCAGTTCTTTGAAAAGTGTGTGTTTGAAGAAGACCATTTGGCTGGTAAAAGAGGGATGTGTGGGGACGGAATATCTCTTGTAAACCATGGTTTGAAAAGGGGAGGTGTGTACAGGAGTTTAAGAGTACATTAATACTGCAAGGTATCCCCTACCTCTGTTCTTCATTTCCCCAGACCTGCAATAGCAAGGGCATACGGTACGTCCTTATGGAAACCCAAGACCAAACCCAGTGCCGAGTCGATTCCCACTCATAGCGACCCTGTAGGACTGGGTAGAACTGCCTTCATAGAGTTTCCAAGGAGTGCCTGGTGGATTCGAACTGCTGACCCTTTTGTTAGCAGCTGTAGCACTTAACCACTATGCCACCAGGGTTTCCCATCCTTGTAGTGAAACATAAAAAATCCCTTCAGTTTTCCAGTGGTTAACTAGTGTGCAAATTTTACTGTATTCTGGAGTTTCAGTGTAATCCATTTAGAACTTATTCTGGCATGAGATTGACAAAGATCTATCTACCTGATTCCTTGGAGACATCCAGATACCTTTTCAAAGCCCTTTTATTACTCTTCTCCCTACAAATTTGTTTCTTTACGGAACTGTGATTTTCACACATAATTTTAAGACATACTCCAGAGATGGATTATCCAAGAAGCAAGGTACACTTAGACTTCGGTTTACTTGTGTCTACTTACTTATCTGTAGTCACAATTTACCTGTTTTTCACCACATCTTTGATGTGTTGAAATGCCTGTGAAACTGTGCTCTACTGATTAGTAAGTAAACACAATTAAGCCTGTTGCACACCTTGCTTAGTATAACTCCATGAGTACTTTGCTTACTGGTTAATCTGCCCCTGCATACTTGCAAAATGTCTACACTTGATAGGAAATCAATTAGCTTGGCAAGTTAAAAAAAAATGGAATAGAGAGCACTTAACAGTTGTTGTTACGGAGATGAGAACTCTGAGGTGAATGAAAGTAAAAGGAGAAGTTGCTGTGAAGCTTAAGCTCTCTGGGACTGTAAGAGCTGTCTCTAGTACAGTAACATATAGGTTGACAGGTAATAGTTTGGAACACAAAGCAAATTACTGGGAATAACTTAAAATTTTGTCTAAAGTTTTTAAGTTGGTGTTGGTGATGGTGGGGGAATGAATTCTGAAGGTTGAGGGAGGTAGTATAACTTGAAAAAGGATATGCTTTTAAGACTAAAGAAAAAATGTCATTTTTGTCATGCAGGCAGTCCCCGGATTACGAACGAGTTCTATTCCTAAATCTGTCTTTAAGTTGAATTTGTACATTAGTCTGAACAGTTAGGTACAGTGTTTATCTAATGTCAGTTAATCATATGTTTGTCTTAGCATGTAGTGTTCCTTTTCTATACATAAACAGTAACGAATCATTTCCAGATACACTAAGATATCTTTAACATGATAATACAGTAATAATAACAGTGTTTTAATGCGCTTCCCAAAGTAGTGCCAATTTATTTTTATGAACCATTGTATATACCTCAAATTTTTAATCTAAATAGGCTCTACGGGGGTTGGTTTGTAACTACAGGTTGCACGTTATTTGGACGTAACTGAGGACTGCCTGTGAAAACTACACAAAGGGCGTGCAGTTCTTACATTCAGCCTGTGGAAGGGGCTGTGAAAAGGTTGAAAAACACTGATCAGGTTAAGGAAGGGAAACCAAGAAGATCGGCAGGCTGAGTGCATCTTGAGGGACGTGACATGTATCAGTGACCTATAGCACAAGGGTTTACTCTCTGAATCAATGAAAGCTCACTAGTGTTACTTTCAAAGCAACAAGAAAATCATTTGCTTTCTGTTGTTTCTGCTCCTTGGGTTAGGTGCTGGGAGGATGGAGAGCAAATGAAAGAGATTAGAGTCTGACCTGCATGCCTAAGGAGTAGTGTCCTTTGAGAACGATCCATGTCACATTGTGTACATGTAAGAGCCTTCACATTGAGAGGGGTCTGAGCACCTTCCTTAGGATGTGAGATAGAGCTAGATAGCATAGCCACAGGTAGGGGCCGGGAGTGCTCTTATCAGGTACTGAAGCAGTGGGGGAAAAGGAGAGCCAGGAAATGTTGAATTCAGTGAGGCTCTTCCATTTGGGACATTGAGGAGGCATTTTCAGGCAGAAGTGCCTCATTGTTGGCTAGCCTGGCTTTGCTTTACATGGCTTCTGGACAACCTGCCAGTCACAGTGGAGGCTCCTGTGGAGGTTACATATCTCAGGTGTAGCTTATGCTTATAATGTGCTCTAGAAAAGAAAAGCTCACAAAGACAGAAATCTAGGCTGCCATTCCTGTCACCCACAGGCTTCCAGAAAGCAGATTGCGCCCTCCCTACTAGCAGGTGGCACTGCTGTCTCTGGGAATTCCTGGAGGAGGTGAAATAATGGAGCTGGCAAACCAGTAGCATGTAGCCTCGAGTCTAGAAGATCTTGAGAGGCTCTGTGAGATCTCAGTTAAAGAGAAGCTCAAAGAAAATAGTTGTGAAAGCCAAACTGTTCCTATAAGGTTGGAATAATGGGTATTGTAGAGACTGAGGGATGGTTGTGGTTACTTTGCTGGTTCTGTATGTGTGTTTGTGTGTAGCGGACAAGAAGGCGGAATGTAACGTAACGATTAAGCATCATAATACAGGGTTTGAAAGCACTTTACGTAAATTGGTTAATTGAATGTGAAGTTGAAATCATGATTCAATTAAAATTCCCAATAACTTCATACTTCTGATTCTTTGCTTGTGAAGCTAGTCTACACACATGGGTGGGATTTTGGAAGTATACATGTGACTTTTAAACCTGATCAATATCCAATAATTACATACTTTGAAGGTAGGGGTGAGAGTATTAGTAAAAATAATGTTGGTTAATTATTCAGTATACTTTAGGGTTGGCACAACAGTCAGGTCAAAGTTATTCTCAAGTCAGTCTCTTCTAAAACTTGAATCTTCTTAATAAGTATGGGTTTTCTTAAATTCTGTCCTTTTGAGATTGTATTCACAATCCAAAACGTGAACACTGGTTTTATTGACCTTACGAGCCAGGGTTCATTCATCCATTCTCTCTTTTGAAATAACTAGGTGTCTGTTCTTAGAAATGAACTTTGTAAATGTGATGTTTGAGGGAGATGGGTGTTATTGCCAGTGATGGGAAGGTTACAGTGTATACTGAGGACATCAGCTTTGACCCTGACCCGGGTATAGTACGGGTACCTCCCAGGCTTTACAACCAAAAACATTGGGTGCCCATGGTCCATCTGCAGAACCCACCCACCTGTACACTGTAGGGAACAGGGACATGCTTTCCTCAGAAATTTGGGGGACAATTCTCAGCCCCCTGCCATGTTCACAGCATGACACCCTGCTGCAAGCAGATACTTGCCCGTCTAAGATTGTAGTAGAGAGCCTGCACCACACACTTGATGATCAGCTTCCTGGACACCTGACTTGAATTCATACAAGAAAAGTGAATGGACCCCTAAACCGATATACCTGATAACAGCTCTGGCCATCCAGAGACAGGATGCCAGAGCTCCAAATGTGAAAATAATCAAGCTTGCTTACTCAGGCCGCCCATTTGGGCATATCAAAACAAAACAAAGCAAGAAGCTACGACACAGTAAACAAATGTAAAAAAAACTAATACAATAACTTATAGATGGCTTAGAGACAACAGTGCATATCATGTCACATAAACAAACAGACCACGATTGCCTGAACAAGCTCTCAAAACAAAGAATCAAGGGTTCTTCTAGATGAACGTGTCTTCCTGCAATTATCAGAGGCAGAATACAAAAGATTAATAAACAGAACCCTTTAAGACATTAAGAAGGAAATGAGGCAATGCGCAGAACAACCCAAGGAAGACACAGATAAAGCAGTTGAAAAATCAAAAAGATTATTCAGGAACATAATGAAAAATTTAATAAGCTGGAAAAATCCATAGACAGATAGCAATGAGAAATTCAGAAGATTAACAATAAAATTACAGAATTAGACAACTCAGTAGAAAGTCAGAGGAGCAGAATTGAGCAAGTGGAAGGCAGAATTTCTGAAATTGAAGAAATTGGCACCAATATAGTTGAAGAAAACCCAGATAAAAGAATTTTAAAAAAATGAAGAAAATTTAAGAATCATGTGGGTCTTTATCAAGAGAAATAACTTACGAGTAATTGGAGTACCAGAACAGGGAGGGATAACAGAAAATACAGAGAGAATTACGGAGGATTTGCTGGCAGAAAACTTCCCTGGTATCGTGAAAGGTGAGAAGATATCTATCCAAGATGCTCATCGAACTCCACATAAGGTAGATTTTAAAAGAAAGTCATGAACACATAATCAAACTTGCCAAAACCAAAGATAAAGGGAGAATTTTAAGAGCAACTAGGGATAAACGAAGTCACCTACAAAGGAGAGTCGAAAAGAATAAGTTCAGACTACTCGTCCGAAACTATGCAGGTAAGAAGGCAGTGGGATGACTTATCTAAGAAATTGAAGGGAAAAAATTGCCAGCCAAGAATCACATATCCAGCAAAACTGTCTCTCAAATGTAAAGGTGAAATTAGGATATTTCCAGATAAACAGAAGTTCAGGGAAGTCGTAAAAACCAAACCAAAACTGCAAGAAATACTAAAGGGAGTCCTTTGGTTAGAAAATCAGTAATATCGGGTATCAACCCAAGACTAGAATACTGGATATAGCAATCAGAAGTCAACCCAGATAGGGAAATCACAAAAATAAATCAAGATAAAAACAAAACGCTTAAAACAGGGAGACAGCGATGTTACTATGTAATAGAGGACAACATTAAAACAATAAAGAGGGACTACGAAGTGTAGTCATGGGTCTTTCATATAGAGAAAAGACAAGGTGATACGAAGAAATAAAAGTTAGGTTTAAATTTATAAATATAGGGGTAAATAATAAGGTAACCACAAAGGAGACAAACTGTCCTACACATCAAAATAAAATACAAGAAAAAAATAGAGACTCCTTGGAAACAAAATCAACAACAACGAATAGGAGAAAAGGACAATATGTAAAGATACTCAGGGCATAAAATTAAGCGGGAAAAAGAAACTGACAACAACACTGAAAAAAAGACATCAAAATGATAGCACTAAATTCATACCTCTCCATAATTACGCTGAATGTAAATGGCCTAAATGCACGTATAAAGAGACAGAGAGTGGCAGAATGGATTAGAAAACACGATCTGTGTATCTGCTGCCTATAAGAGTCTTACAGTCTTACCTTAGACTTAGAGACACAAACAAAAACTCAAAGGATGGAAAAAAAGTATATCATGCGAACAACAATTAAAAAACAGCAGGCGTGTCAGTATTAATTTCTGACAAAATAGACTTTAAAGTTAAATCCATCGTAAACGATAAGGAAGGATACTATATAACGATAAAGGGGACAATATACCAAGAGGATATAACCATACAATTTGTGCACCCAGTGATTGGGCTGCAAGATACATAAAACAAACGCTACCAGCATTGAAAAGTGAGATAGACAGCTCCACAATAATAGTAGGAAACCTCAACACACCACTTTCAGTGAAGGACAGGACATCCAGAAAAAAGCTCAGTAAAGACACGGAAGATCTAAATGCCACAATAAACAAACTTGACCTCATAGACATGTACAGAACACCCAACAGCAGCCAAGTGTACTTTCTTTTCTAGTGCACGTGGAATATTCTCTAGGATAGACCACATATTTGGTCATACAGCAAGCCTTAGCAGAATCCAAAACATTGAAATATTACAAAGCACCTTCTCTGACCATAAGGCCATAAAAGTAGAAATCAATAACAGAAAAAGCAGGGAAAGGAAATCAAACACTTGGAAATTGAACAATACCCTTCTCAAAAAAGACTGGAGTATAGAAAACATTAAGGATGGAATAAAGAAATTCATAGAATCCAATGAGAATGAAAACACTTCCTATCAGAAACTTTGGGACACAGCAAAAGCAGTGCTCAGAGGTCAACTTATATCAATAAATGCACACAAAGAAAAAGAAGAAAGGGTCAAAATCAAAGAATTATCCCTAAAACTTGAACAAATAGAGGAGAACAAACAAACCAACAAAAAAACCTCAGGCAGCAGAAGAAAACAAATAATAAAAATTAGAGCAGAATCGAAATAGAAAATAGAAAAACAGTTGAAAGAATTAACAAGACCAAAAGCTGGTTCTTTGAAAAAATCAACAAAATTGAAAAACAACTGGCGAAACTCACAACAGAAAAATAGAAGAGGAAGCAATTAGCCCAAATAAGAAATGAGATGGGCCATATCACAACAGATCCAACTGAAATTAAAAGAATCATATCAGATTACTGTGAAAAATTGTACTCTAAGAAATTTGAAAACCTAGAAGAAATGGATGAATTCTAGAAACACATTACCTACCTAAAGTAACACAGAGGTCAAACAACTATATAGACTCATAACGAAAGAAGAGATTGAGTTCTACCATACTTTCGGAGAAGAGTTTACACCACTACTGCTAAAGGTATTTCAGAGCATAGAAAACCACGTAATTCTCCCAAACTCATTCTATAAAGCCAGCGTATTCTGGTTACCAAAACAAGGAAAAGACACCACACAAAAAGAAAACTCCAGACCTATATCCCTAATGAACTTAGATGCAAACATCCTCAACAAAATTCAAGCCAATAGAATTCAACAACATGTGAAAAAAATAATTCACCATGACCAAGTGGGATTCATACCAGGTATCCAGGGATGGCTCAACATTAGAAAAACAATTAATGGAATCCATGATATAAATAAAAGACAAGAATCACATGATTTTATCAATTGATGCAGAAAAGGCATTTGACAAAGTTCAACACTCATTCATGATAAAAACTCTCAGCAAAATAGGAATAGAACGCAAATTCCTCAACATAATAAAGGGTATTTATACAAAGCCAACAGCCAACATCACCCTAAATGAAGAGAGCCTGAAAGCATTCCCATTGAGATCGGGAACCAGACAAGGATGCCCTTTATGACCACTGTTACTCAACATTGTGCTGGATGTCCTAACCAGAGCAATTAGGCTAGATAAAGAAATAAAGAGCATCCAGGTTGGCAAAGAAGTCAGAGTATCTCTATTTGCAGATGACATGATCCTTATACACAGAAAAGGCTAAGAAATCCTCCAGAAAACTACTGAAACTAATAGAAGAGTTCAGCAGAGTATCAGGATAGAAGATAAACATACAAAACTCAGTTGGGTTCCTTTACATCAACAAAAAGAACCTTGAGGAGGAAATCACCAAAGCAATACCATTTATGCTAGCCCCCAAAAAGATAAAATACTTAGGAATAAATCTTAGCAGAGATGTAAAAGACTTGTACAAAGAAAACTACAAAACACTTCTGCAAGAAACCAAAAAAGACCTACGTAAGTGGAAAAACATACCTTACTCATGGATAGAAAGACTTAACATTGTAAAAATGTCTTTTCTACCAAAAGCGATTTGCAGATTTAATGCAATTCCGATCCAAACTCCAAAGACATTTTCTAATGAGATGGAGAAACAAATCACCAACTTCATATGGAAGGGAAAGAGACCTCGGATATGTAAAGCATCACTGAAAAAGAAGAACATAGTGGGAGGCCTCACTCTACCTGATTTTGGAACCTGTTATACCACCACAGTAGTCAAAAAAAACAGCCTGGTACTGGTACAACAACAGATACATAGACCAATGGAACAGAATTGAGAATCCAGACATAATTCCATCTACAGATGAGCAGTAGATATTTGACTAAGACCCAAAGTCAGTTAATTGGGGCAAAGACAGTCTTTTTAACAAATGGTGCTGGTATGACTGGATATCCATCTCCAAAAAAAGGAAAGAAGACCCATACCTCACACCATGCACAAAAATGAACTCAAAATAGATCAAAGACCTAAATAGAAAATTTAAAATGATAAAGATCATTTTAAACAGTACTAGCATCTGAGTTTATTTGAAGGCATCCTGTCCTAGTTTGTTGTTACAGTGTATTTTGGATGTAGGCTTTCTTTTGGAGAGGAAAGAAAGGTGAAGGTGGAGGAGGCAGGAAGGAGGCTGTTCAGAAGAGCAGTCAGGAAAGTGCTCTTCATGGAGGGATCTTGTAATGTGAAAGTCACGCATTCATAAGTAGACCAGAGGACATAGAGAAGTAACCCCCCAAATCAAAATATCTTTTCAAATGACTGCTGATCCAGAAGAGTTGTTGCAGGTGATTAATGAAGACCAGAGACTGTTTGCACAAGTCTCTTTGTTCTAGAGCCTTTCCTTTTCTGTCTCCTCTCTTTTGGAATATGGAAAAAAGTTGTCTTCAACATAATGCCTTTGATAAATGCTTTACTTTAATACGTGTGTTCTTTTGTTACTCTTCAGAACTGTATGTCGGAAAGGTGAAAAAGGCTGTAATCCTGATCCAGACCCGAGTGATGTACGTTATTTTAATAGAAAGCACCAACTTGACTCTAAGGCAGAGTCAGTGCAGGTATTAGATGTAAACCATCCTGGCAGGCTTGCGTTCACCCTTGCGGTGTTTTCTGGCCTCTGTAGTGTTAGATACACTTGCAAAGCTTATAACAAATGTGGACAGATCTTGGATCTAATATGTGGAGAAGCCGTCTTAGACAGGTAGCCTTGTTTATTTATATCCTCTCTACCCTGTGTTTATAGTACTAAGTGTTAAGTTTTTACTAGAAGGAAAGGGGCACTTCTGTGTAGCAGAAAGGGGACAGTGAGAGAAGCTGTTTTAGTAGATAGGTTGGTGTCTTAGTCATCTAGTGCCACTGTAACAGAAATGCCACAAGTGGATGGCTTTAACAAAGAGAAATTTGTTCTCTCACACTTTAGGCGTCCAGAAGTCGAAATTCATGATGCTAGCTCCAGGGGACGGCTTTTTGTCTGTGTGAGCTCCGAGGGAAGGTCCTTGTCATCAATCTTCCCATCCTAGGAGCGTCTCAGTGCAGGGGCCTTGTGTCCAAAGGAAGCGCTCCCCTCCTGGTTCTGCATTCTTGGTGGTAGAAGCTCCCCATGTCTCTGTACTCACTTCTCCCTTTTATATCTTGAAAGAGATCGATTTAAAATACAAACTAATTTTGTAGATTGAGTTTTGCCTCATTAACATGACTACCCCTAATCCCACCTCATTACCATCATAGAGGTAGGATTTACAATGCATAGGAAATTACATCATATGACTGACTGGTGGACAGTCATACAATACTGGGAATCATGGTCTAGCCAAGTTGACAAACATTTTAGGGGGGACACAATTCAATCCATGAGAGCTGGTGTTTGAATAGTTGAAATTTTCATTCCAGTGCTGCTCAAAGTGTGGTCCTAGCAGCATCAGCATTATCTGGGAACTTGTTAAAGATGTAAATGATTGGAGCTCAACCCAGACCTCCTGAATCAGAAACTTGGGGTTGGAGCTCGATAATCTGTGTTTTAACAAGCCCTCCATGATTCTGATGTATGTTAAAATTCGGGAGTACTGCTCTAGTGATGCGTGATATGGTGAAATCTTATGCATAGTGTCTGTGTGTGTATGGAGGGCAAGGGTTAAGGAAGTGTTTTATCAGGTAGTCGGAGGATGAGTAAGACTGTCTTGTGATATACTTTTGGATTATTTTCCCAGTCCATGGTGTAAGCCTTTAACTATGCTGTCCAGTACAGTAGCCACCAGCCACATGTGGCTATTTATTTTTAAATTAATATAATTAAATACAATTAAAAAACTTATTCAGTCGAAGTAGCTACCTTTCAAGTGCTTAGAAGCCGCATGTGCTTAGTGTTGCCTTATTGGAGAGCACAGATGTAGAGCATGTTCACCATCACAGAAAGTTCTATTGGACAGCACTGTTTCAGCCTGTAATGACCCCTGTTTGACTCATACAGGCTGGAAACCCCCACTTGTAGTGATAGTGTGTTCTAGTTAAGTCAAGACCTCAACTCCTTTAAAGCAGAATTGAGTTTTGGACTTCTGTCCCCAAACCCCCGCCCTTGCTCCGCTGACCTTTGAAGTATTTAGTTTATCCTGGAAACTTCTTTGCTTTTGGTCCAGCCCAGTTGAGCTGACCTTCCGTGTATTGAGTATTGACCTTCCCTTCACCTAAAGTAGTTCTTATCTACTAACTAATCACTAAATAACCATCTCCCTCCCTCCCTCCTTCCCCCCCGTAACCACAACAGTATGTGTTCTTCTCAGTTTATACTATTTCTCAAGATCTTATAGTAATGGTCTTATACAATATTTGTCCTTTTGCCTGTGACTAATTTCACTCAGCATAATGCCTTCGAGGTTCCTCCATGTTATGAAATGTTTCACAGATTTGTCACTTCTTTATCGATGCGTAGTATTCCATTGTGTGAATGTACCACAATTTATTTAACCATTCATCCGTTGATGGACACCTTGGTTGCTTCCAGCTTTTTGCTATTGTAAATAAACATGGGAGTGCATATATCTGTTCATGTGAAGGCTCTTATTTCTTTAGGGTATATTCCGAGGAGTGGGATTTCTGGGTTGTATGGTAGTTCTATTTTTAACTGTTTAAGAAAACGCCAGATAGATTTCCAAAGTGGTTGTACCATTTTACATTCCCAACAGCAGTGTATAAGAGTTCCAATCTCTCTGCAGCCTCTCCAACATTTATTATTTTGTTTTTTTTGGCTTAATGCCAGCCTTGTTGGAGTGAGATGGAATCTCATCGTAGTATGAATTTGCATTTCTCTAATGCCTAATGATCGAGAGCATTTTCTCATGTATCTGTTAGCTGCCTGAATATCTTCTTTAGTGAAGTGTGTGTTCATATCCTTTGCCTACTTCTTGATTGGGTTGTTTGTCTTTTTGTGGTTGAGTTTTAACAGAATCATACAGATTTTAGAGATCAGGCACTGGTCGGAGATGTCATAGCTGAAAATTCTTTCCCAATCTGTAGGTGGTCTTTTTACTCTTTTGGTGAAGTCTTTAGATGAGCATAGGTGCTTGATTTTTAGGAGCTCCCAGTTATTTAGTTTCTCTTCATCATTTTTGGTAATATTTCGTATTCTGTTTATGCCTTGTATTAGGGCTTCTAACATTGTCCCTATTTTTTCTTCCATGATCTTTATCGTTTTAGTCTTTATGTTTAGGTCTTTGATCCACTTGGAGTTAGTTTTTGTGCGTGGTGTGAGGTATGGGTCCTGTTTCATTTTTTTGCAAATGAATATCCAGTTATGCCAGCACCATTTGTTAAAAAGACTATCTTTTCCCCAATTAACTGACACTGGGCCTTTGTCAAATATCAGCTGCTGATATGTGGATGGATTTATATCTGGGTTCTCAATTCTGTTCCATTGGTCTATGTGTCTGTTGTTGTACCAGTACCAGGCTGTTTTGACTACTGTGGCTGTATAATAGGTTCTAAAATCAGGTAGAGTGAGGCCTCCCACTTTCTTCTTCTTTTTCGGTAATGCTTTACTTATCCGGGGCTTCTTTCCCTTCCATATGAAGTTGGAGATCTGTTTCTCCATCGCATTAAAAAATGTCGTTGCAATTTAGATTGGAACTGCATTGTATGTATAGATGGTTTTTGGTAGAATAGACATTTTTACTATGTTAAGTCTTCCTATCCATGAGCAAGGTATGTTTTTCCACCTATGTAGGTCCTTTTTAGTTTCTTGCTGTAGTACTTTGTAGTTTTGTTTGTATAAGTCTTTTACATCTTTGGTAAGATTTATTCCTAAGTATTTTACCTTCTTGGGGCCTACTGTGAATGGTATTGATTTGGTTATTTCCTCTTTGATGTTCTTTTTGTTGATGTAGAAGAATCCAAGTGATTTTTGTATGTTTATCCTATAACCTGAGACTCTTCTAAACTCTTCTATTAGTTTCAGTATTTTTCTGGAGGATTCCTTAGGGTTTTCTGTGTATAAGATCACGCCATCTGCAAATAGAGATAATTTTACTTCCTCCTGGCCAATCCGGATGCCCTTTATTTCTTTGTCTAGCGTAGTTGCTCTGCCTAGGACATCTAGCACAATGTTGAATAAGAGCGGTGATAAAGGGCATCCTTGTCTGGTTCCCTTTCTTAAGGGAAATGCTTTCATGCTCTCTCCATTTAGAGTGATTTTGGCTGTTGGCTTTGTATAGATGCTCTTTATTATGTTGAGGATTTTTGTTAAATACCTATTTCCCTGAGAGTTTTTATCATAAATGGGTGTTGGACTTTGTCAAATACCTTTTCTGTATCAATTGATGAGATCATGTGGTTTTTGTCTTTTGTTTTATTTATATGGTGGATTACATTAATGGTTTTTCTAATATTAAACCAGCCTTGCATACCTGGTATAAATCCCACTTGGTCATGGTGGATTATTTTTTTTTTTTTTTGATATGTTGTTGAATTCTATTGTCTAGGATTTTGTTGAGGATTTTTGCATCTATGTTCATGATGGATATAGGTTTGTCATTTTCTTTTTTCATGATGTCTTTACCTGGTTTTGGTATCAGGGATATGGTGGCTTCATAGAATGAGTTAGGTAGTATTCCGTCATCTTCTATGCTTTGAAATACCTTTAGTAGTGGTGGTGTTAACTCTTCTCTGAAAGTTTCGTAGAACTCTGCAGTAAAGCCATCTGGGCCAGGGCTTTTTTTTTGTTGGGAGTTTTTTGATTACCGTTTCAATCTCTTTTTTTGTTATGGGTGTATTTAGTTGTTCTACTTCTGATTGTGTTAGTTTAGGTAGGTAGTGTTTTCCTAGGAATTCATCTATCAAATTTGTTAGAGTACAATTTTTCATAATAATCTGATATGATTCTTTTAATTTCAGTTGGGTCTGTTGAGATGTGGCCCATCTCGTTTCTTATTCGGGTTATTTGTTTCCTTTCCTGTATTTCTTTAGTCAGTCTGGCCAATGGTTTATCAATTTTGTTAATTTTTTCAAAGAAGCAGCTTTCGGCTTTGCTAATTCTTTCAGTTGTTTTTCTGTTCTCTAATTCATTTAGTTCAGCTCTAATTTTTATTATTTGTTTTCTTCTGGTGCCCGATGGATTCTTTTATTGCTCACTTTCTATTTGTTCAAGTTGTAGGGACAGTTCTCTGATTTTGGCTCTTTCTTCTTTTTGTATGTGTGCATTTATTGATATAAATTGACCTCTGAGCCCTGCTTTTGCTGTGTCCCAGAGGTTTCGATAGGAAGTGTTTTCATTCTCGTTGCATTCTATGAATTTCTTTATTCCGTCCTTAATGTCTTCTATAACCCAGTCTTTTTTCAGCAGGGTGTTGTTCAGTTTCCAAGTATTTGATTTCTTTTCCCTAATTTTTCTGTTATTGATTTCCACTTTTATGGCCTTATGGTCTGAGAAGATGCTTTGTAGTATTTCGATGTTTTGGATTCTGCAAAGGTTTGTTTTATGACCTAATATGTGGTCTATTCTAGAGACTATTCCATGTGCACTAGAAAAAAAGGTATACTTTGCAGCAGTTGGGTGGAGAGTTCTATATGTCAATGAGGTCAAGTTGGTTGATTGTAGCAATTAGGTCTTCCGTGTCTCTATTGAGCTTCTTATTGGATGTCCTGTCCTTCTCCGAAAGTGGTGTGTTGAAGTCTCCTACTATAATTGTGGAGGTGTCTATCTCACTTTTCAGTTCTGTTAAAATTTGATTTATGTATCTTGCAGCGCTGTCATTGGGTGCATAAATTTTTAATATGGTTATATCTTCCTGGTCAATTGTCCCTTTTATCATTATGTAGTGTCCTTCTTTATCCTCTGTGGTGGATTTAACTTTAAAGTCTATTTTGTAAGAAATTAATATTGCTACTCCTGCTCTTTTTTGCTTATTGTTTGCTTAATATATTTTTTTCCATCGTTTGAGTTTTAGTTTGTTTGTGTCTCTAAGTCTAAGGTGTGTCTCTTGTAGGCAGCATATAGATGCATCGTGTTTCTTTATCCAGTCTGAGACTCTCTGTCTCTTTATTGGTGCATTTAGTTCATTTACATTCAGTGTAATTATAGATATGTGTTTAGTGCTGTCATTTTGATGCCTTTTTATGTGTGTTGTTGACAATTTCATTTTTCCACTTACTTTTTTGTGCTGAGACGTTTTTCTTTGTAAATTGTGTGTTCCTCATTTTCATAGTAGTTGACTTCATGTTTGCTGAGTCGTTAGTTTTTCTTGGTTTTTATTTTGAATTATAGAATTGTTAGACCTCTTTGTGGTTACCTTAATATTTACCCCTATTTTTCTAAGTAAAACCCTAACTTGTATTGTCCTATATCGCCTTGTATCCCTCTCCATATGGGAGTTCTATGCCACCTGTATTTAGTCCCTCTTTTTGATTACTGTGATCTTTTACATATTGACTTCAATGATTCCCTGTTTTGAGTGTTTTTGTCTTTTTAAAATTAATCTTAATTTGCTTTTGTGATTTCCCTATTTGAGTTGATATGAGGATGTTCTGCTCTGTGACCTTGTGTTGTGTTGTTATCTGACGTTATTGATTTTCTGACCAATTTCCTTTAGTATTTCTTGGAGCTTTGGTTTGGTTTTTGCAAATTCTCTAAGCTTGTGTTTATCTGTGAATGTTTTAATTTCGCCTTCATATTTGAGAGAGAGTTTTGCTGGATATATGATCCTTGGCTGGCAGTTGTTCTCCTTCAGTGCCCTGTATATGTCATCCCGTTGCCTTCTTGACTGCATGGTTTCTACTGAGTAGTCTGAACTTATTGATTCTCCTTTGTAGGAGACCTTTCTTTTATCCCTGGCTGCTTCTAAAATTTTCTCTTTATCTTTAGTTTTGGCAAGTTTGATGATAATATATCTTGGTGATTTTCTTTTTGGATCAGTCTTATATGGGGTTCAGTGAGCATCTTGGATAGATATCATTTTGTCTGTCATGATGTCAGGGAAGTTTTCTGCCAACAGATCTTCAACAATTCTCTCTCCATTTTCTGTTATCCCTCCCTGTTCTTGGACTCCAATCACATGCAAGTTATTCTTCTTGATAGAGTACCACATGATTCTTAGTGTTTCTCCGTTTTTTTTAATTCTTTTATCTGATTTTTTTTCAGCTATGTGGGTGTCCATTCCCTTGTCCTCCAGAACCCCCACCCTGCATTCCAGTTGTTCAAGTCTGCTCCTCTGACTTCCTATTGAGTTGTCTAATTCTATAATTTTACTGCTAATCTTTTGGATTTCTGAATGCTGCCTCTCTATCGATTCTTGAAGCTTATTAATTTTTCCACTATGCTCTTGAATAATCTTTTTGAGTTCTTCAGATGCTTTATCAGTGTGTTCTTTGGCTTTTTCTGTAGATTCCCTTATTTCATTTCTGAGGTCATCCCTGATGTCTTGAAGCATTCTGTAAATTAGTCTTTTATATTCTGCATCTGGCAATTCCAGGATTGTATCTTCATTTGGGAAAGGTTTTGATTCTTTAGTTTGGGGAGTTGTAGAAGCATTCATGGTCTGCTTCTTTATGTGGTTTGATATCGACTGCTGTCTCCGAGCCATCTCTAAGATATTGTAGTGATTTATTCTATATTTGCT
The DNA here is from genome assembly GCF_030014295.1 of Loxodonta africana. Lineage (NCBI taxonomy): Eukaryota > Metazoa > Chordata > Mammalia > Proboscidea > Elephantidae > Loxodonta > Loxodonta africana. The sequence continues at coordinate 11,786 of NW_026975323.1, read as the reverse complement.
CACTGAGTCTTATCTTGTTTTGTTTTGTTTCAATATATGTAGATGGGCTACTAGATTGTGCTGTCTTGATTGTTGTAGCCCTTGACTTACTTATGACCTATTACCAGCTGGTTTGGGCTGTTACCAAATACATAAGTCTAAGAGTCCATTCACTACTCTTGAGTAGAATCTGATTTTAGGTCATCAAGTGTGTGGTGCATACTGTCACGTATCCACCTGAAAGGTAATGGTGATAGTTGTGTGCACCAAATTCTAGTAGCAGCAGGGGCTCACACTCCGGGGGGTGGGGGGGGCAGGGTGCTGACAGGCTTCTCCCAAGTGCCGGTGAGGTAGGTGTGTCTCTATTCCTAAAGCACTTTGGTGGTTGGGCTCTGCAGCTGTACCTTAGACCCCCAATGCAAGTACCTGTACAGATTGGTAGGTGTCACCATCGTCAGACCCCTAAGGCAGGAGGCTAGGTGGTCTGGGGGGAGCTTTAGCCCTCAGTTCCCTGTTGTGGGTCAGTGAGGGCTCTGTTGAATACGCAGAGATATCAGACCTGGGAAACTTGTCTTTCCAGTAAGCTGCTAAAACAATTACAGTCAGATCCCTATCAGAATTGCCCTTGCATTATAATAGCCGCCTTGTTCCCTGTATGGATGAAAGCCCCAAACTGTGGATCACATATGCTTGGCTGGAGCTGATTCTGTGTTTTTACTCCAATTAGGGAAGGATTTTTGGTCCCTGGGTTTTTTGTAGCTGATTCTCTCAGGCCAGGAGAATGGGTTAGGAAAAGACCAAAAAAGAAAAGAAAGAAAAACCGCAGTGCAATTCGCTCTCTGGCTCAGGAAATTCCAATGTTAATGAAGCCGCTTGGGAAGGGGAGGGGAGGGTTCGGATAAATAGGAGAGAGTAGCACCCCAGAATATAGACAAAGTTACTTATCCTGCTTGGGATGACTGTTTTATCTGAGATTCCTGAGGGGCGCTTCGACTGTGTGCACTGGCTGCATAGAGATTGCCCCTGAGGGTCAGGCCCGCGTCCCGTGCTTACGCTGTCCCAGAAGCCGTGGTTAGTTCCTCTGCTCCCAGTCCAAAGCCCAGGGCCAAGTTTCCCTGGCTGGGACGCCGCACTCCCAGCTCCAAAACCAGTCACTGCCTCCCGGTGTCTTCTCCTCCTGTCAGCCGTGTTGCTGCGTTGTATGCACTGGCTGGGCTTCTCTCGAGGTCACTTCTTGGGGGTAGGGCCATGTGCCACGTTTGTGCTGTCTCAGGATGCCGTGCTTAGCTCCGCTGCGCCCGGTCCAAAGCCCGGCGCAAAGGTTTCCTGACTGGGACGCTGGCTCCAGACTCCAAAAACAGTCACTGCTTCCCCGTGGTTGTTCATTCTCAGTCTCTGTCACTGAGGTCAGTTCTTTAGGTCTGTGTTTGATGGGAATCATGGCCTAACCAAGTTGTTACACATAATACAATTTTGGGGTGACAATACAATCCATGACATAGGGTGAGAAGAAATTTAAAGTCTCATTAGTATTTTTTTTTAATACCAAAGTTTTATTGTGAAATAAGAAACAGATATAAAAAGGGGAGGGGAGAAGGGATGTAGGCAAAGAATGCAAATGTGCTTTCCAAAGTGCAAAAGAAATTAGGCTCTGAGTGTCTGGTTGCAGTTAGACGTGGTGGTAGATACGGATTCCATGTAAAAGCTGGAATCCTTCAGGGAGTGGGATGGGGTGAGGTTTCCTTTTAGGTGCTGAGGTTTACCTAGAGGCTAGACAGGACGTGGCTAGGCCAGCAGAAAAGGAAGTAGGAAATTCCTTCCCCTTAACCAGCTGCCTAGTCAATCCATCAACCAACAGGGACAGGGGACCAGCACTCCCCAGAGGCCAAGTCCCAGATGCCATGTAATCTGAGAAGGTTTTAAGGCCAGGCAGCCTGGTGACTTCCAGCCCTACGGGATCTTTGAGTCATACATATATCATTTCATTAACCTCACAGCAAACCCCACGAGGTAGGTGGTAGGTATCAGCATTTTATAGACATACACATTGCTGTCAGGAGAAATAAAACCCCTTGAGATAGTTCCCCTGGCTAGTCTGTTACTGGTCTAGGCTTCCAACCCAGGTATGGTAAGTTCTATGACTGCTTTTAAAATCTAATTCTTACGTGCAGGAACGCCATCCTATCTCTTCCAAGTATTCCTTATAGTAAAAACCTTACAATCTAAGCTGGATTGTCCCAGCTCCCTCATGCCCCCCAGAACACCAGTGTAGGCCAGCTTCTTTAGTGGAGGCCCATGCCAAGGTAAGTGAAGAGTTCTTGAGTGTTTTCGAGACACACCTGTATCAAGTAGGCGGTCAAGCATATGAATTTCAAAATGGTAGGAAAGGAGGGCAGGGACAGGGTGTGTAAATGGGGGACAGGAAGTGAAGGACGTCAGTCTGAGTCAGGCCCCTCTCTCTTGAACATTAGTTTTTTACAGTGGGTGGTAGATTCCCCTTTCCTAGAGTTTGGAAGGCTGCATTGATCCCTGCTCCCCTCTGACTGCTTCCCAGCCTGGGCATCCTTCAGCTCCAATGCCTCGTTCAACTCTAGGAACATCTTGAAGCATTCATGCCCATGGATCTTAAGGGTGAAATATTTTTCGTCCACTGGCTTCTTCTTTGGCTCGGTAGAGGAGCTGGTGCTGGTGGGCAGTGCTTACTCAGTGATCCTCTCAGAGGCTGGCTCCCACTTGTTGTGGAAATTTTCTTCCTCTGTACGTCTGTCTCTCCCAGAACAGTACAAATATGCACCTCGAAACTGTTGTGTCCTAGCAGATTACCATCGGAGTCTTCCAGTGTGATGATGGTGAGGATGGGTTCCCCCCCCCCCATGCAGGAGCTGCTACACATGAAGTTGAAGTGGATGGTGGTAGTCAGAACCGACCTGAGGTAGCTCATAGGGTACCCCACACTATGTCGAAGAGTAATGGTGTCCTACAAATATCAGCACGCAGGATTCCTCCCACCTGGATAAGATGCTGAGGAGCGGCCAGGCCATCGCTATAGTCGGAGTAGCACTCAAGATGGGGGCAGTGCTGCACGACCTCTGTCATGTGCTGACATCTGGTAGATGGCCATGGTGTGAACACAGGTGCTGGGGTGGAGTGGGGTGGTGAGCTGAGCTACGGCTGCACTGGACAGGTCTTTGCCAGCTGGCAGAACAGCTTGTTAAGGTCAGGGGAGTACGTGCAGGTGACAGACTTGGCTGTCCCAGAATGCAGGAAGCCAAGATGGAAACCACAGTTGCTGCAGTAGGTCTTCTGGGAAGGGACAGAGGATGAAAGTGTCTAGGAGGTGGCTGGTGTAAGGGTGGCTGGTGCAGGGGCTGCTGATATTCCTTGAGCCCCAGCTTGGCTTTCTAGCCAGTCTGCAGCATCTTCTGGGAGTAGCAGATCGTCTACTGCCTCCGCTGCTGGGGACAGTGAGGGGGACAGAACCAGCTTCTCAGGAAGGAGTTTCCCCAAGTACGAAAAAGTCTCTTGACTCAGAAGGAGCTCAGTACTGAGATCTGACTCGGGCTCCTCCATTGCAGCTCCAGGGAAGTCAGTCTGTCCATGGAACCTCAGGGAAGTATGTAACAGTCCTGGGAAGGAAACTCCAAGCCCAGAAAGCAGGTGCCCCCAGAGCCCAGCAGCTAGCTGTGCCCCGGGTGGTGGCTTTGCACTTTTGACACATTAAGATTACTTCCCAGATAGTTATGCATTATCTTAGAATCACAAAGTCATAGCTAGAAAGAATCCCAGAGATGGTATAATTCAAACTTTTCATTTTATAGACAGGAGGTTTCAATTCAGAAACTAGGTGACCTGACCAAGCTAACAGAGCTAGTTAGTGGCAGAAAACAAGGGGTCTGAGACTGAAGCTTGGATCTCATCTGGGTCTTCCATTTCTCAGTGCTGCCTCCCTTCACCTGCCATCAGGACATAGAGGCTGGGGCCAAGAAAATCTCTTGGGAATTCCTTAATATAGGATTTTGAAGGCACGGCATGAATAGTGTTGGGTTTGGGGAGAAAGTCAAGGTTAGACTTCTCTTTGCAGCTCATTCTTTTCTTCCCTGACTGATCCGGAGCAGGATTTTTTTACTGTGCATCTTCGGGTTTTTAAAAACTTTTCTGCACACCATTTCCTGTAAGAAAAAAACCTTCACCATCCTAGAAGAGTCCTTCCCCAATCACTTGTTCTTAAACTGAGGTTCCCGAACTCCCAAAGGGCTGTTTTCAGGGTTCATCCATGTGGTAGCATGTATCTGAACTTCATTTTTCCTAGTGGCTGAATAATAGGCCATTGTGTGCATATTCCATGTTTTGTTTATTATCTGTTGATGGACTCTTGGGTAATTTCTACATTTTGGCTGTTGTGAATAATGCTGCCATGAAAATTTGTGTAGAAGTATCTGTTTGAGTGCCTACTTTCAGATAGTTTAGGTATATACCTGGGAGTGGAATTGCTGGGTCATATGGTACTTCTGTGTTCAATGTTTTGAGAAACTGCTAAACAGTTTTCCACAGTGACTGCCATTTTACAATCCCACCAGCAATGCACAGGGTTCTAATTTTTCGACATGGCTTCCTTTTTAATAACAGTATTAACATTATTCTGAGGATGGAGTTCTTGGCTTCAATAGGCTGTCAAAGAAGCCCGTGCTACTAAGAATACTAATAACGCTCTAATCTACAGAAGATCCTGGAAAATCCCCAGGATGGGAGAATTCTTGATTGAGGAGTTAAAGGCCTTAAGGTGGAAGAGAGCTGTGAGGTGGAATATGGAAGTTTCAAGTAGTAGTTGAATCTTTATTAAAAATACTTAAAATTGCTCATTAAATGAAGATGCTGATATTGGCTCATCTTAAATTAATAATGAGTATGTAAAAAATTTTTTTTTTTTTTTATGTAAGTATTCATTTCCATTTACCATTCCTTGCTCGATAAGTACTCCTTCCTAATTTCGCCAAGACACTTTCAAATTCCCTTTGCTTTGTTGGAGATGACATGCGTGCTAAGTGGCTCCCCTCTTTTCCTCTCCGATTTGGTTTCCAGATACTCTGTGCCTTTCTGATTTATCACTTGGGAGTTTTTGACTCCTGTCTTTCACATCAGTGATCCTACATCTCATGTTCTTCTGTAAGCTCCTAGAACCCACCATCATCTCAGAGATGCAAAATAATTTACATGCCTGGATAAAAAAAAACAAACTTTACATTCTTTTGTCTTCAGGGTTCGCCACCAAAACCTGTGTTCCTCTTCTGCGAATTCATTGGTTTCCCTTTTCTATTTGCTACCCCAAATTCTCTCTTTTTGTGGTTATCCCCAAATAGGAATGACTCAGAATTTGTACGCATTGGAAACAAAACTCTCGTTTTTGCCAGAAAGTAAAAGGAAGGTAATTTGTGTTTAAGTGACATTTTGGATATGGGGGACATAGCTTTGTTAGGGCTCACTGTATTTTGAAGATCATATGCCTAAAAAATCCCTGTTGCGTACCCTGTGACAGTTTGCCTGTATTTAGTACCCCGGTGGCCTTTCTTGGTGAATTTCACCTTCTGGGACCTTTCTGGGTATGGGCCAGAATCATACTTGTTCTAGCTTTAGTGAAGAGTAAAAATTCCTTTTCTTTAGAAGGCTATCATTGAGTTTATTTAATGACAGGAAAAAAAAAGCCAAATGTTTGCCTTCTAATCCTATCACACTACTAAGTTATTGAGAGATTTTTGGGGGGCATCAGTGATTTCTCAGAATTTCTTTCCTTGTTTTCAAAATAAGGGGGGTGGTAGTAGGTAGTAACTCCTTAAATTCTTCCTGTTCTCCAAACCCTGTGACTGTCAGATTCTATCTGATGCTCATACTAAACACATCCTAGAACTGCTGGCTAGTTGGGGATTCATTTATAATCAATTAAAGTCAGGACCAGGAAAATAATACTTTATTTCTACAGATCACTTTGTGGTTTACAAAACTATTCTCTAACTATCTCTTTTTACTCTCTTTTCTGTTCCTCTGAGGCCAGCAGCATTGACATCACCTGGGAACTTCCCAGAAAAGCACAATCTCAGACCTCGCCCTGTCCTCTTGAGTTAGAATTTACATTTTACCAAGATGCTCAGGTGATGTGCACTCACAAGGAGTCTGAGAACTGCTGCTTTGTTTCATTCTGAGCCTCCTAATGTGGTCGCGATGAGTTGGAACCAGTTCACCAGCACCTAACAACAGTGACAACAGTGACCCTCAGAGGAAGGCAGGGTATTTTACAGATGAGGAAATCAAGACTCAGAGTTGTTAAGTAACTAAGTCAAGGTTACTGTGCTTGTATCTTCTCCAAAATTTCTTGCTCTAAACCTAATGCAGCCAGAATGCTTATTAGAAGGGAGGATAGCAAAGCTTCATCTCACATGCTTTGGACATGTGATCAGGAGGGTCTAGCTGCAGAAGTAGAACATCATGTTTGGAAAAACAGAGGGTCACCAAAAAAGAGGAAAGCCCTCAGTGAGATGGATTGACACAGGGACTGAAACAATGGGCTCAAACATAGCAACAATTGTGAAGATGGCACAGGATCAGGCAGTGTTTCATTCTTTTGTACACAGGGTCTTTGGGAGTCAGAATTACTCGACGGCACCTAACAACAACAAACCTAATGCTGTCTTCTTGGTTGGCCTGGAGTCAGCCTTGTACAACACAGACTCCTGGCAGCAGTCTGTGTGGTTAGTTCTAGGCAACTGGTGACTGAGTTCTAGCCAGCATAATGTGAGTGAAAGTAGGAAGTACTGTGATCCCTTTCTAGGGAAAAGACACAAACTCAAAAAGATAACTTCCATGTAGCTCCTCCATTGTGGTTTCCACTCCTAGCTGGCTTGAAAAGAGAGAACTCCCCAGAGCAACCTTGGTTTTCAGGGGGCAGGGGAGACTGGTGTAGGCACAGGTGTCTGTGTGTTGCAGGGGGTGATGCTCTGAACAGCGTAAGGGCCTGCCAACCATCCCCTGAGTGTCTATGAGGAAAGTGTATCCCTGTTACCTGGAATGCACAGGTGGGTGGGTCCTACAGCTGGATCATGGGCACCCAATGCTTTTGGTTGTAAGGACTGGTAGGCACCGCTTATCCTTGGACCCCTGTCGTGGGTGGCTAAGTGACGTGGGTGGAGCCACCAGTCCTCAGGCCCCTGATGTGGGTAGGTTAGGACCCTGTTTAATAGGCAAATTGGTGTTAAACATCAAAAACCCACCTCTCCACCGTACAGCTGAGACAGTTGAAGTCAGATCTCATGCAGACATACCGTCGCAGTCTACCAAGAAGGGCCTAATGTCCTGAAATGAGCCCACACAGGTCCGTGCAGGGGTTAAAGGTATTCAAAGTCCACGGACCATTTGTGCTTGGACAGGAGCCGCTTCTGTCCTGAGCTCCCCAGCTTAGTGGATCTGGCAGATTATTTTTTATTCCAAGGCCAGGAGGATGGCTCAGGGCACACAGCAGAACCTATCTCAGGCCCAGGAAATTGACAGCCACTGAAGCCGTCTTGGGGGCTGGAGGTGCGGTAAAATAAATGCAAGTACTTAGCTTTTGCCGAGAGCGCCGTTCTTCTCTGGTTTGTGAGATGTGAGTGGACTGTGCAGCTGGCTGTCTCTCCCTGAGGAAACCAGGTCCCTAACACTACCTCCAGCCCTGCTGCGGTTGCTCCAGGGGATTGTGCCTGAGGGGAACTGGTTCCTGTCGAATCATGTCCAGCAACTCCTTGCTGCTTCCGAACCATCTCTCCCTTGCCCTGTCGCTCAGTCCGATTTCCGAACTTTGTCCTTGATGTTCAGGGATTCTACTTTGTCATATATGTAACCATTTCACTTGTTTTCTCAGGTCTTTGGTGTAAGTGGGACCTCCGGAAGCATCTGAATACTCTGCGATCTTGGCCCCGCCTCACCCCAGAGCAACCTTAGAAATGTTTTAGAGATGACAAGGCTGTTGTCAGCGTGGGTCCCTGGATGACTGCATTGAGGAGGCCCACTGCAGTGACGGATCTTTCACCTGTCCAGTATCTGTACAGGAGCCACAAGTAAACTTTTATTGAGCTTGAGCCGTTATATGTGTTTGGGTCTATTTCTTAAGTGCTTAGCCAACTGTAACAAAACAAATACATTCGAGCAGTGACTTAGTACTTGAAGTCATAGGTCTTTTGGCCTAATGCATTCATTCATTTCTTTTGTCTCTGGCAGTTGGTGATCAATGGATCGTGGTCTAGCATGCAGAAGTGAGTGAGTGGTGAAAAGCAGCAGAGCTGGTGGGTTGTGAAGACATGTGTTTGAAGGCTGCCACACTCTGTACTCCAGGGTAAGGCAAAGGCAGTGGCTGCCATTGTTACTCTGACTTTGCCAAGTCACAGGGACTCTTGTCTCTCCAGCCTCTCGGAGTCAGTGCAATGGGATGCCCTGCCTGTTAAAGGTTCCCAAAGTCTCCATTGATTCAAGTGATTGACACTATGCCAATCAATAATTGTGAACAGGAAGCCATTAGGTTTTGGGTGATAGGATGGAATTCATTATGTGCATGGAAATACCTCAGGCATTATTAGGGATTTATTTACATGAGACGTGATTTTCCTCGAATCAGGGAAGGGTTATTGGGCCTTCCTGAGGTGTGTTGTCGAGAATGGGACCAGGTCTGATTGCCCTTTTCCTGTATCATATCAGGTTGTTAGTTCTGCCAGCTCACATTCCCTCAACCACTGTCCTCCTTCTCCATGGATCACTTTCCTTAACTGTTGTTTTGTTAATTACTTTTTCTAGAAAGGAAACAGCTTACCAGAGTTGAAGATTCCAGGTTTGGTAGATAATAGCATTAGTAAAGCACATGGTTTTTGCCAGTTCCACTTTATCCTTTGTCACTGGCAGTCACATGTCAGGTAAGGAGCCCTGGTGGCACAATTGTTAAGCACTCAGCTGCTAACCATAAGGTTGGCAGTTCGAACCCACCCACCGGCTCCATGGGAGAAAGACCTGGGAATCTGAAGGCACCTAACAACAGTGAATCGGGTATTGGCATTGGGAGCATTATGACCAAGGCTGGGTTTGAGCTCTCATTTGTGCTGATGATTGTTGAGGCCAGAAGGAGAAAGTCACTGTTTGGTGTCCCCTTCTCAGAGTCCAGGTGGAAGTCTGGGAAGAAGGGGTAGAAAAGATACCACGTCTCTTTCTGAACTCTCCAGCTTCTACAGCTTGAAGTAAAATCAGACTCCTTGAAAAGAAAATGACAACTAATGGAAATCTAGGCAGAACCAAGGATGGCTGGGAAAGAGGGGCAGGAAGTGAAAGATTAAAAAAGAAAAATTGTATTCAGCTTATAAACTGGTTGGAGTGTTGTTTTAAGCTTGCTTTAGTGCTTTGGAAACCCTGGTGGCATAATGGTTAAGTCCTATGGCTGCTAACCAAAGGGTCAGCAGTTCAAATCTGACAGGTGCTCCTTGGAAATGCTATAGGGCAGCAGTACTCTGTCTTATAGGGTCACTATGAGTCGGAATCGACTCGACGTCACTAGGTTTGGTTTTCTTTTTGGTAGTACTTTGGAGCCCTTATTAGATAATGTCCCATTGCCCAGCCTCGGACAGGGAAGCCAGAAAGGCTGATGTCCTTAGATGCCTGACATGGCTCGGTAATGAGTGCAATTTAATGAACAAATGAGACAATTTGGGGCTGTAGATCTCTGGAGATTCCCATCAACATACATCATAACTGCTCTGGAGTGACGCGTGTGCGTGGAGATGAGCAAAGCAGAGAAAAGGCAGCTGCAGAAGCATGTCAGCAACTGAAGACTCCAGGTGGGCAGCAAGGCACAGGCAGACCTCAGCTCAGGGGATGGAGGTCGCTAAGGAGCTGGTCTTTGCCAGGTTTTCTCAATAAAGGAAAAGAGTTGGGCTTTGTGAGCTCTACTCATTTTCCTCTATGGCTCCCTATATCCTCTGTTTGAACAGTAATTAAAAAGCATAGCATGTCGGAAATAGCACTTGACTGGCATATGTAAATGCTGTAAAATGATAAATTTGTAGAGTAAGCCATTCTTTAACTGTCAGTTAGGGGCCTAAGTAAGTAATCCTAGAGATACCAGTAGACCAGAGTTTCTCAACCTCAATGCAGTTGACATTTTTGTCCAGATAGCTCTTGGTGTGGGGGGTGTGGGCGGTTGTTGTAGGATGTTTACCAGGATTACAGGTCTCTGCTCACTGGATGCTAGTAGCTCTGCCCCCCTGCCAAATTGTGACAATCAAAAATGTCCCCAGACATGCCAGATGTCTATGGGAGGGGGGAGGGGCACCAAAATGACCCCAGTTGAGAGTAACTACCGTGGGAGATACATGAATTTAATCTTGCGCTGAGTTTCTCTGGGACTGTATTTTAGTGAGTTAACCTCATCATGCCTCAGTTTCCCTACCTGTAAAGTAGCCACAGTCTAAGGAAGTAATGTGCATAGTACCACGTGGCAACTAGGGGGTTCTCTAAGTGCTTGGAAACAATACCTGTCTGCCCACATTTCCAGGACCCAAAGATCACTCTTAATCTTTGTGATGGCAGTGAGTGAGGGGCAGTGGGAATTTGGAGAAGGGTAAAGGCTTAGGGGTGTGGGAAACGGTGAACCCTGCTGGAATCTGAGTTTATTTGAAGGCATCCTGTCCTAGCTTATTGTGACAGTGTATTCTGGATGAAGGCTTTCTTTTAGAGAGGAAAGAAAGGGGAGGGTGGAGGAGGCAGGAAGGAGGCTGCTCAGAAGAACAGTCAGGAAAGTGCACTTGATGGGGCGATCTCGATAATGTGAAAGGGACTCATATATAATTAGACCAGAGGACAGAGAGAAAAAGCAACCCCCAAAATCAAAGTATCTTTTTAAATGACTGCCGATCCAGAAGAGTTGTTGCAGGTAATTAATGTAGACCAGAGACTGTTCGGAGAAGTCTCTTTGTTCTAGAGCCTTTACATTTCTGTCTCCTCTCTTTTGGAATATGGAAAAAAAATGTCTTCATATACGCTTTTCATAAATGCTTTACTATGATACGTGTGTTCTTTTATTACTCTTTAGAACTTTGTGTCGGAAAGGTGAAAAAGGCTGTAATCCTCATATAGACCCAAGTGATCCACATTATTTTGATAGAAAGCACCAGCTTGACTCTAGGGATTAGACATAAACTATCCTGGCAGGGTTGCATTCACCCTTTCTGTGTTTCTGGTCTCTGTACCATTATAACACACTTACAAAGTTGATGACAAATGTGGACAGATCTTGGATGTAATACGTGGAGAAGCCGTCTTAGGTAGCCTTGTTTATACTAGGTGTTAAGTATTTAATAGAAGAAAGGGCACTTCCGTGTAGCAGAAAGGGGACAGTGAGAGAAGCTGTTTTGGTAGATAGGTTGGTGTCTTAGTCATCTAGTGCTGCTGTAACAGAAATGCCACAAGTGGATGGCTTTAACAAAGAGAAATTTGTTCTCTCACAGTTTAGGCGTCTAAAAGTCCAAATTCATGATGCTAACTCCAGGGGAAGGCTTTTTATCTGTGCCAGCTCTTGGGGAAGGTCCTTGTCATCAATCTTACCATCCTAGGAGCTCTCAATGCAGGGGCCTTGGGTCGAAAGGAAGTACTCTCCTCCTGGTTCTGCATTCTTAGTGGTAGGACGTCCCCATGTCTCTGTACTCACTTCTCTCTTTTATATCTTGAAAGAGATTGATTTAAAATAGAAACAAATTTTGTAGATTGAGTTTTGCCTCACTAACATGACTGCCCTAATCCCACCTCAT